>NC_056730.1:475483578-475706078 GCF_019279795.1 Protopterus annectens
TTTGGGTCAATTCCTAGCTCTTTTCAACCCCTGCTATAAAGCCCGCTTTTGCGCGAATTTGCACGAAGTTGCGCGAAGTTGCTCATAGAGCAGCATCGGGCAGCACCGGTTAATCAAGTTTAAACAATTTCTGGCTCCGCAAAGTCTGCTCTTCAATTTTTCCCTTAGAACTGCTCTACTTGCAATATAAACAGTCTATTCTCTATCTGAAAAGCCCAGCACTTGCTCCTAAAGCATTTTTATACAGGTAAAGCACTCTTAAACAAAAAGAAAGTACTTCATTCACCTAAATCCCCTTGAGTACCCATTTCCCTATAGGTCCTTTCTGAATCAGTTACACAGCAATCCTTTACACTATTCTAGTATGTCGAAGTGACCCTGGCGTCCTCTCCTGTTGAGCTGGTGAATCTGGGAATCTTGAGGCAATGTTACAATTGCCTCATGTACACAGACAACCCTCTCCTCCTCCCAGCAAATACAAATATATGTGAGAGATGCAACTTTATAGCCAAACTGGAGGCTGAGCTCTCTCAACTCAGTACTGGCAAAACCAGTCAGGAGGAGAAGGTAACCACACACACCACAAACCCAGTCTCACATAGACCTATCACAACTGCAAACCAAACACATAAACACACAAAAACATACTTGGAGACTCTGATTAAAAATCTACCAAAACAACAGAGGCCTCCAAAGCAGACACACAAGCGACCACTACCTCAAGACATAGCACATGCAACACATAGTTCACAAAGTCAGTGTGCTAAACAGTCACAGCCTTTAAGGCCAAACAACATGCCAAATACACTTGTAATAGGTGACTCCATAGTCATACACACTGATGTCCCGCTCACCAGACTGAACAAGGAAAAGGTTACAGTAAGCTGCCTGTCGGGCGCTAGAATCTGCCACATAACACAAGCACTCAGGTCACTCCAAAGCAAGTACAAATATGACTCAGTCATTGTCCATGCCGGTGTGAATGACCTGAGACGTACCTCCCTGGACTACATGAAAAAAGACATAGAGGAGCTGTCTGATTATGTAGCCCAGGCCGGTATGACCCAGACCCTGAGCAGCATCTTACCCTCACCAAGAATGATGCCGCAGTACAAAGACAAAATGATCAGCTTTAACAATTGGCTTCATTACTGGTGTCATTCTAAGGGGATCCAATGTCTGTCAGCTTGGGATGATATGCTTGACAAGCCACGCTGCTTCGCAAGGGATGGCTTGCACCTGTCACCCCTGGGCTTCCGGATATTGGCCAAGGCTCTTGCCACCCCCATAGTGCCTTTTTTATGCAAGGCTCAAAAGAAAAACCCACCTCCCTAGAAAACACAAGTGAAAAAAAACTAAGGGTAATGCTGCTCAATGCCAGAAGTCTAAACCTCAAGATGCATGCTCTCGAAGCCATCCTCAGTATGGAGAACATCGATGTCTGTGCAGTGACTGAAACCTGGTTCAAGGCTCCTGAGAGCACCCCAGCACTACCAGGTTTTACTTCATATCATGCTTTCCGGCCCCAAAACTTGGACCGAACCACAAAAGGAGGGGGAGTATCCATATTCATCAAAGATACCCACACCTCCAGGTTAGTGGCAATGCACGAAGCATCGGAGACCATCCAGGTGCAACTAACCATAGGCAAAACTGCCCTACAGTTTGTAGCATGCTACAGACCACCCTCTCAAACTCAGGAACCCCACTCAGCCTTCCTGTAGACACTGGAGAGTATGAATTTCTCTCCAAATACCATCATATTGGGAGACTTAAACTACCCAAACATAGACTGGGAACATTACTCAAGCCCCAACACCCTAGCCCAAAGGTTCCTAGAATTCATAAACTCAAATGCGATGGAACAACTAGTCACCACTCCCACAAGAGGAGATAATATACTAGACCTGATCATCACAAACATGGGGACAAAATGCTCCACACCGGAAGTATACCCCTCATTGGTGAGATCAGACCATAAATTAATCTCACTGGAAATCCACATCCCGCCCCCACACCCTGCACAAAAGACCACAGTGAAGAACTTTTCAAAAGCTGACTTTACACTTCTTAAGACTGAAGTGGTATCCTTCAAGGCCCCTGGGCCAATGGAAACCACAACCCACACCACTGAATCCTTTATAAATGCCTTCTATGGGCACCTTCAAGAATGCATGGATCATGCAATCCCTAATAAAACCAAGACCCATTCCCCCAAAGGCAGGCACCCTGTCTGGTGGACCCCAGCCATTAACAAACTTTACAACAGGAGGAGGAAGCTACTACATGACAGAGCAAAATCCCTAAAAGGGAAGGCATCTCTGATCAATACTAGCAAAAAACTACGATCACTCATAAAATCATCCAAGGCCAACTTTGAGAGAAAAATCGCAAAAGAAACAAAAGACAATCACAAGGCCTTCTTTAGCTATGTTAGAAACCTGGGTGGAAACTCCCAGATATGCTCAGAGTTAGTCCAAAATGACACAAAATACACTGAACTAACAGACATTGCCAACATTCTGGCAGACAGGTTCAGTGCAAATTTCTCCGCCCCCTCCCCCCCAAAAGGAGAAATATCTATCCCAGCAGAGTGTAGCCTCCCTAACATCTCAGATGCCAAGGTGAGAGCCGCCCTCGCCAAAGCTAAAAACACAGCATCAATGGGACCGGACGGTGTCCCGGGCTGCGTGTTACATGAACTCCAAGAGGAACTAAACCCGCACATAAGGCTGCTGTTTAATCTTAGCCTTACTACAGGATACATACCCAAAGAGTGGCGTACAGCAACAGTGGTCCCACTCCACAAAGGCGGTGCTTCTACAGACCCTGGAAATTACCGCGCCATAAGCTTGACAAGCCTGGTCTGCAAAGCTATGGAAAGAATCATTATGGAACTCATAAACAAAGACATTGGGGACCTACAGACATTATATCCTACCAAATTTGGCTTTGTCAAGGGCAGATCCTGCCTTTTAAACTTAGTCGACTTTTTTGAAACAGTCACTAGGGCCATTGATGAGGGTAAGGCAGTTCACACAGCCTACCTTGACCTTGCAAAAGCCTTCGACACAATACCCCACTCGGGCATCATAGACAAACTCACCAGCTTAAATGTAAACCCAAATGTCACAAGATGGGTTGTAAACTGGCTCAAGGACAGAACCCACAAGGTCAGAATTGCTGGAGCCATGTCAGACTCTAAGCCAGTCACAAGCGGTGTCCCACAGGGCTCAGTCCTGGGACCCCTCTTGTTCTGCATTTATTTTTCCGAGGTGCAAGGAAACATAGGAGGATTGTGGCTGACAAAGTTTGCAGATGACTGCAAACTGGGCGCCATAATTGATACTCCAGCGGACACAAGCATCCTTCAGAGAGGCCTCATAGAAATGGATAATTGGTGCCAGAGCCATGGCCTTAAACTGAATGCCAAAAAATGTATAGTCATACCCTTTGGGAAAAACAAGGTACCCACAAATTACCACATAGGTGGTAATCCATTAAGTACGGAAGAGGTAATCAGGGACCTAGGGACCCAAGTTGACAGTAACCTCTCATTTGACACTCACATTGCCAAGGTGGTTAGGAAGACCTTCTATATTGCCCACCTTATCATGAAGGGATTCACATCTAGATCAAGAGAGGTCATTGTGCCCCTGTACTCTTCTCTTATCAGGCCCATGATTGAGTACAATGCCCCATTTGGGATGTATCTTACCCAACACCTGCAGCAGTTGGAAAGACCCCAAAAGTTCCTCACCAAGAGGATAAAGTGTCTCAAACATATGTCATATGCTGCCCGGCTGAAGAAACTCCAGCTCTATTCAGTCGCCACCGCCTACTCAGAGGTGATCTATGCCTGACGTACAAGGCCATGTCCAATCCGGAATTAATGGACATGCTCCACCTCAGAAAATCCAAATCCATCAGAGCCACGAGAGCAAGAGAGTTGAACCTCAACACAGAAATAAATAGGACGTGCTGGAGGGACAGATTCATAACCCAGAGGCTCCCTACACTCTGGAACAGAATCCCAGTCCATATTAGGCAGAGCCCCTCACTAACTCTCTTCAAGAGAAATCTTGACGAGTGGATGGGAGATCGTAGGTTTACCCCGGGGGGGGTCATCTCTGTGTCACTACTAGACAGAGGCACAGTAAACTAAACCCTAAATGGGCGTAGTATTCTCATCCCAAAGGGTGGCGAAAGCCACACACACTCTGGCTAGGCTTATTAATGCCCTAGGGCAGATAGCCTAGTATGAACCTATGAACCTATGAACCAAGGTCCCCACCCATGGTCAGTCACAACACCATCTTCACAGCTCTGAAGGTGCCTGGGCTGGGGGCTGAGCAGGAGGAGCATGTGGACCCTGTGATTGTGTACTGAGGGACTTAAGGTGCTGTAGCACATCCCCCAAGTCTCTGTGGAGCTCCCTGTGCATCAGACCCTGGACCTGACTTCGGGTGACAGGATCCTGTCTGTGTGTGCTCCCAGGAGGGCGAACACCTGAGGTGGTTCCACCTGAAGGTAGTGCAGGACTAGTAGATGAGGAGGCCCCATGGTGGGTCCCACATATGATGTGGCCTGGTAATATGGCCAGATGAGGTGGGAGAGGTGGTTCTGCTGGCAACTGTTTCCCAAACATGCTATTGTTTGAACATAGAACATATGTGGGTAGTAATAGTCCGCACATTCTGGGATTATGTCTAACAGCATGCATAGATATCCCCATTAACACAAAACAACAGATGTGCAGCAGTCACATAGCAAACAGAACACATGCATATATGGAATCATAGTGGCCCTTACAATGGCATGCAGGTGACATTGTTCATAACAGGTCACCAATGATAGTGTTTCAAGATGGAACATGACAACAAACACATAGCACAAATTGTTGTACAATATGATATATGTCCCAATGGTAGGTTTTATGATCAGATTGTTGTTGCAGATATGGTGGGGGGGGAGACAGAGATGTGTATTAACAACTACGATATCCTTGCAGTATGAGGTCCTCAGACCTGTTTCCCTCTTTATGTCTTTCAGACAATATGTCCAGAGAGAGACTGCCTATGTACACAGTGGGAGGAGAATGATGTCATCATCACATACCTGGTGCAGCACTGCAACACCCTGTTTGGGTGTACAGCCCATGATCTGCAGGAGAGGACCACCCTGAGGAATGATCTTGTCTACAGGGTAAATGATGGCCTGCATAGCTGCAGTTATGAGCAGGTCCAACATCGATGCACTGATCTACTCCACCATGCCCACCAACGTGCTGCTGATGTTAGGGGGGACCAACAGGCAACAGGGGGGCATGCCATTCAGCCACCCCTGACACATGTTAAGGAGCTCCTTGCCAGCATTGGGGCACTTTCCTGCCCGCAAACACAACACCCAGCAGAGAGCATAGTGGAGGTGGGTGCTACCCACACAATGGCAGAGGAGCATGCAGGTAAGGCCACAGGGCACATCAGTAGACCAATGTTGTGTATCCATCCACATCTGTAGAGTTAGATCATGCATATGTGAGATGAAATATATATATAGTCTGTTGCTGTGTTGTAGTAATAAACAGATGTGCATAATCTGTAGTATTGCGGGTTTTTACTGTTGATGTACTGTAATGCTGCACCCACCCTGTACCAATGCCACAGGTGTGGCTACTGACATCACATCTCTCACACAATTATGTAGGTCCCTCTGGTATGCCTCCAGGTCAGCAGCCTGTAGCTGGTGAGTATGGTGTTTGTTCAGGTTTGCCAATACACCACTCAAGTTATGGCCATGGTATATTCCATGCACACATTTAACACACCTACCCATAATGCATGCTGTACATGTTAACATATTGCTGTGTTAACTGCACTGCATCACAGTGGTCACCATGGTGGTGTATCTAAAGGGTATGTAAGACTCCTGCAATATAACTAACAACCTGTCATTGCAAGATGTGTGCACAGATAAGAACGTAATGGTGGGACAAATGGATTACAACAGGGACATGTCTGAAACATCACCCTTATACAGTGCTACAACAGTGTATATACCACTATTAAACAGCAAAGATTTAGTAAAAGTGCCCAAAACATAACTAGTAATCCAAAATTAGGCACTGGAGACCAGCAGTTCCAACACACAAGTGATTTAATGTTCAAACACAGCAAAAGGAACATACATCCACAAATAACATAAACACTGATAAAAACACTTCCCCTTACGTTTTGTCTCATAGAACTTCATCAGATAGGCAAAAACCTCATAGTTACCTAGTTAAATAACTTTTCCTGTTTGAATAGACCAATGAAATCAGTAATTCAATTAGTTACCAAGATACAGAAAGAGTGGATTCTAAACTGCATGTGACAGTCTTACTAGTCTACCACCATCTGGTGGACAAATAATAAAACACATGAAAATGTATATAAAATCAAGAATTCACTTAAATAAATGAACCACAATAAAATAACATGAATATACATAAAAATGTAAAAAAATGTAAAAACATTTAAAATTTTCACAATTTTGCAGACCTGAGCTTGAGTACAGGTTTTATAGACACCATATCATTGAGTCCTGAATTGTTGCCAGCATCCAGGACTAATTGCCAATATAGTTCCCTGTATTCGAGTCTGGTCTCCCATGGCCCACCCCTGGGGTCTATAGAGACCACCTCTATCACGAAAAATTGATACTCTGCTTTTGGACATGCCTGAAGATGTTTGTACAGGGTGTTATTATCATTTTTCTTCCTTAAATCATAAAGGTGTTCATGCATTCTTTGTTTTAACCTCCTTTCCGTCTTACCCACATAGAAGGAGTCACATGCCCCACACAAAACAATATATACCACACCTGTGGTATTACAATGTGCATACCCTCTAGTAGTTATGTACTTGTCTCACTATTATTAATCTGATATGTAAATTTTAGGAACTTAGTAGTCTTAGAAATGTATTCAAGGAATTCAAAAAAATTATTATCAGTACCAGTCCAAAAAATACAGATGTCATCTAAAAAATGCCCATACAGGTTCCAATATTGCTTAAATTCAGAAGTGAATACATATTTGTTTTCCCAATATAGGAGAATAATATTGGCGTAGGTAGGGGCACAGTGTGCCCCCATTGGCACGCCCTTCAATAGTTTATAGTAGTCTCCCTGAAAGAAAATAAAATTATTCTTAAGGTCTAGGACCATTAAAATTAGACAAGTGCAAAATACACCAAAGGGAATATCCCTACAATCGGCCATGAATTCCTCAAACCAAGCAAGCCCCACATCATGTGGAATACACGTGAACAAATCCACTACATCAAGTATAATGAAAGTACTTGTGTTGGATTGTTGTTCATTGCTTATGCATCTTAAAAAATCCCATGAATCCTTGAGAATATTCTCATTTTTGAAAACTGTGTTTTTTAGATTTACATATCAGATTAATAATAGTTAGTTAAATTACGTTGATGTTAACATTCAAATGGTGGACAATGGTTTCAAATCTAAAATACATAGAAAGCAGACATTCTCGAATTCCTATCTTCACTATGCGAGTGCCCACCCCCACACCAAAAAAGAGGGGCAATAAAAGGTCAACTGGTCCGGGCTAGCAGAATGGCATCTGATGACCAGGATTTTAAAAGAGAATGTGATTTTATAGTAGAAATGTTCAAGGCCAGGGGGTACCCTCCAACACTTTTGAATGATGTATTAACAGAAATCATGGATGGTAGAGAGTCTAGGTTTGCCCCTATTTTGGGTAAAAATCACCCCTCTGATTATTCAAGGATAGGTACGAAGATAGAAGGGGTGTTTTACCAATCTGCTTTGATTATCACATATGATGGTGAAACAAATTTGGTCAAACAAGTTATAGACAAGGAGTGGAAAAAATTTGCAGCCTTATCAGATTTAAATTGTATATTTGATAAGCCACTTAAATGTGTGTACAAAAAAGGATGAAATATCAAAAATATTTTGGAAGGAGGTCCCATTATAACAATTTTGGAACTCTCATTAGTAACAAAAAAGGTACACAGAAATGTGGAAATTGTACCCAGTGTAAGTAAGTACATATGGACTGGGGACATGTTATATTTAAAATGTAAAAACAAGTATATAACTACTAGAGGGTATGCAAATTGTAATACCACAGGTGTGGTATATATTGTTTTGTGTGGGGCATGTGACTCCTTCTACTTGGGTAAGACGGAAAGAAGGTTAAAACAAAGAATGCATGAACACCTTTATGATTTAAGGAAGAAAAATGATAATAACGCCCTGTACAAACATCTTCAGGCATGCCCAAAAGCAGAGTATCATTTTTTCGTGATAGAGGTGGTCCCTATAGACCCCAGGGTTGGACCATGGGAGACCAGACTCGAATACAGGGAACTATAGTGGCAATTAGTCCTGGATGCTTGCAACAATTCAGGACTTAATGATATGGTGTCTATAAAACCTGTACTCAAGCTCAGGTCTGCAAAATTATGAAAATTTTACATTTTTTTACATTTTTTTTTTACATTTTTATGTATATTCATGTTATTTTATCGTGGTTTATTTATTTAAGTGAATTCTTGATTTTATATACATTTTCATGTGCTTTATTATTTGTCCACCAGATGGTGCTAGACTAGTAAGACTGTCACATGCAGTTTAGAATCCACTCTTTCTGCATCTTGGTTGTTGTGTATCTTGGTAACTAATTGAATTACTGATTTCATTAGTCTATTCAAACAGGAAAAGTTATTTAACTAGGTAACTATGAGGTTTTTGCCCATCTGATGAAGTTCTATAAGACAAAAACGTAAGGGGAAGTGTTTTTATCAGCGTTTATGTTATTTGTGGATGTGTGTTCCTTTTGCTGTGTTTGAACATTAAATCACTTGTGTGTTGGAACAGCTGGTCTCCGGTGCCTAATTTTAGTATATACCACTATTACAATGGCAACTGTTACAGATCTACACTACAGCATATCACAATACTGCATTCCACAACCCTTACAACCTGCAATGTGGTCCTGACACGAGCAATGAATGTGTAATATGGAATCCTATGTTAGGACAGCAAATATGGGGAATACATACCTTCACAAACACTGGAAGCATATGTGTGCATACAGTGTAGATAACATATTGTGGAAGCAGCTTTTGAGGTACTGACAGCATGCATTCTTCATGAATATGGACCTTCCAGCAAGTACAGATCCTCAATATCACACCAATAAATGGTCTGCTGTCCAAGACATTTGGCCATCAAATGTTCCCACTTACCTTCAACAGAGGCAGACGTGGCTTGCACACATCTTGCAAGCCATGGAGTGGATCCCACATCCAACAAGTAACACCCAGGAGTTGGACATGTAGCCTTACCTCACCATTACAAACAAATATGGCAAACAGTGCAGACAGTCATGTATGTGGCGAGGATATATGGGACAGGATTAATGTAGAAAATAAACAGATGGCCATCCAAGACAGATGATGACACATGTTGCAAACTGCTCATGCAGGCTGCCTAGTAACATGCCACAACACTGAGGGAGTTGCAGGAATGTCTAGCAAGTACTGGCTATGCAGTACCTGTGTCAGCAATTGCCTGGACTCTGCATAAGTGTGGCTCACGGGTTAGTGTAATCAGATGGGACAGTTGTACCACAGGAAACAACAAACAGGCCTCTCTACAAGTAGCATATGCATAACAGCAAAGGTCCCCAAAAGGAATGCATTGCAATGTGTACTGGTGTATAAAGACCACGTTGGAAACCTACAGGCAGTATCAATTAAGATACATGTGCTGCACAATCAACACTTCACCCCACCTCAGGCCCACCCTTCCCATCTGTACCTTGCTAGTGCCAGTGTACACCTGTATGTTTGCCATTCATCAGCAGTGACTAGGCCAGTACACATGGTGTTCAGTGTTTGGGACACTGCAAAATGACACACATGTGTAGGCCATAGTTGTCAAGCATCTGCAAAAAGGTTGAGGGTGGGGAGGGGGTGTCATCATGAAACAACAGTGCACTGAAGCAGAGATACAAAGGATGCTATGGATGGCTGTATCTGCACACAGTCAAGATCAGGAACTGTGGCAGACATAACCCTGAATCCACAGCAATAGTAACAGCACTGTGTGACCTCCAATGGATGTGCACATGAGTTGACCTTGCAATCATGCAGAGTTGGGGGACATTTGTAGGTCAAACTGACCAAATACTGGCAAATGCAGATGGCCCATGCTAGTATACCCCTGCCAGGAATAGTGACTGCTGTAGTACAAATAACAGTAGGTGCAACAAACCATCATGATAAGGGCATGCACACATATGCACCCACAAACTGTATGCATCTCAGTCAGCATCTGCACAACTAACATATTTGTTTGCTACTGCATTTGATTGCACAGGTCATATGTCACATAGGTTTGTGTAATGTTACCATATGCAGTAATGTGGCCCCATGGCATATCAAGGAAGAGGGCCATATCAATAAGGGTGTGTACACTCCCCATAGCCACGGTAAGGTTTGAAGGTTGTCAGTGTAATTGCATTTTATTGGCCTTACATGCACCGCTGATGATATCTGTAAATCAGACATCAGGCATTCACAAATGACATCTGTCCACATATCATCCCAGGTATGTGTTGGACAAACACATAGGGGCTGTGAGCAGCAGAGCAAACATAACTGACACACATATACACATTCAGAAATGGTGTGTACACCTGTGAGGTATGGTGCATAGCAATACTGTGTACATGAGTGCAGTGTGTTCCAGGGGAAGGGGCATCACCTACTAACACAACCCATGCATCACAGAGATGTATAATGTTGCTAGCAGGGATTGACTATAGCTGCACTGCATGTTGACAGATGGGTAATGAGATGTCTGTGTGTAATATCTTTGTGAAACCTCACCTGTAAGTGTGTGTGTGTGTGTGTGTGTGTGTGTGTGTGTGTGTGTGTGTGTGTGTGTGTGTGGTTAATTTGTCTGTAAGTGCTATTTGGTGGAGTGGAGGGGGGTTGATGTATGTAGAATGCATGTGTGAATATGTGTGTGTGTGTGTGTGTGTGTGTGTGTGTGTGTGTGTGTGTGTGTGTGTGTGTGTGTGTGTGTGTATGTGTGTATGTGTGTGTGTGTCCATGTATGCACATGTGTGAGTGTGGGGTTTTTCATACCTCTCAACTTCCCTTTGAAATCATGCAATACATGGACAGACATGAGACACCAGGAATACATTTCTGACATGTAATCTCAGGACAGCTGAGAGTATAATAAAGTCTGCAGCATGAAACATGCATTGGGAGGGAAAACTAGTCACCAGGGATACTGTTTTAATTGCAATCAGCAAAAGGTGAAGGAATACCCACATATGCAGCATTAAAGATGCATTGGGGAATTACTAGACAACACCAGAGAGTGTTTCCAAATATTATGGTTGTCCACATAAAAAGTTATTAGAGCAACAGATCTTGCATCTACTGAACAATAGTTACGTATGACACTCTAGTGCATGACATTATTGAGTGACTGTAGTAGTCCATAACATATGGGGGCCATGTTCAAGATGTCTGGACAAAACCAGGATGAACACTGGATGACATCAGGGAGTCTTTGAAAAAACAACTCCAGTCATGTTAATGAGGTAAAGGAGTAACAGGTCATGTTTTGTGATCACTTGTCTAAGCAATTAGAAGAATGATACATTAATGATCGGTATTATTGACTGCAATTATTCAAGACTGATACAGGATGGGGAACTTAAGAGAAGAAAACTAGGGACATTCTGTAAACTCAGGAACAGGTAAGTAGTATGGTGGAATGTCAGGGTGTGTGTGTGTGTGTGTGTGTGTGTGTGTGTGTGTGTGTGAGTACTGTTAAGCAATGACGTACAGGTCTTAAAGTGTGTTTCTTGTTTTTCCCTCACAGGTGGCGAGGTGGGTCAGGGTCCCTCCTGCAGGCAATCTGATGTTAGTGTCCATACAGACACTGAAAATTCTGATAGGTGTGTTGAGGCACAGGCGGGGTTGTCAGGGGCTGAAGCTGCGCCATCATTTGACATCCCACTGCTAGCCACCCCATCCCCACACCCAGTCACAATGCCTATACATACCCCATCACTAGTGGCCATAGCTGAGGGACAGTTGGCAGTTGTTGGCATGGAACAGGACAGTGTGGTATCTATGGCATATGTGTCTAGACACAACAGCCATAGCCAGATGTCCAGCGGGGTACCACATAGGCAGATGTACAGAGGTGCTCACTGGAGGGCTGCTGGTCATCATGCCCCTGGCAAAAGTGCCACATCTAGTACCACCAGATGCATGTTTCAGGCCGTCATGAAGGTGCAGGCACATATGGAACGGTACACCAGACAGGGTCTGAGGCTGCAGAGGGCTACTCATTCAGCTGTTACTGACAACATCCGTAATCTTGCAGGTGCTCTCTGTTTTGTTTCAGAGGTCATGGATAGACGGTTGGGTGAGATGGTGGGAATCCTCAACTGTGGAATGTCCGTGCTCGAGCATATGGTAGCAGTGGTGCGACAGCCACATGGAAATAGGCCAGCAACACCAACAGCTGGAGGTGGATGTGGATGTGCTAGAACACAGAACCAGTCCCATAGTGGCAGTACCAGCCCCAGCACTGCAGGGGGGGGTGCTGTCCACACCACACCACACCACAGCAGGCCACATGCACGTGGACCTTGCCAGTCCCAGGAGGGACCCTGATCCAGCGTACGTATGTCATCATCAGGGGAGAGTACCATATCGTGGCTTGCACCTGGTGGTGCACGTGGAACCCCTGGCAGGCACAGTTCTCATGTTCATGGCCAGAGACAGTGAACTGCACACCCTGCCATGTATGGTCTGCAGCTGTCCAACAAACACCTGTATAGGGCAGCCACATGGCAGTACTGTGTGCATGCATACTCACACACAATACAACCACAGCTAGGGCAACCCCATACCTACACACGCCACATCACCATGGCCAAATTAATAATTAAACCACCTCACTCACATACATGGTGTCAAGCATATGGCTTAGCCTAGGTCTCTGGCAAACCAACAACACACCCTGTGCATATGATGAAACCTGTGCCACATCCATGTCATCCATAACATCGATGCAGGGACAGGCTAATATGGTTCTGATGCACAGGGTGACTGCACTATGGTGTATCAGTGTAATACTGTGTAACATGTTGTCAGCAGTAAAGTTTAATGCTTACATGTCAGGAAGTGTAGCTGTCCAGCCATGATGCATTATAGCTGTTATTAACACTGAGTGATTGTGGTCTCCACAATGTACTCCGTTTGCATTGTAGGTGTCCATGTGTCAGCAGGAGGATGGTTTGCTGTTGTATCCTACAAGGGGTATGACACCGTGCCGATACTTTGGCTGTGCCATATCCTGGGTACAGGTGAACACATGTCACAGGTCTGTATAACAGTTGCTGCATGTGCCACATGGTTGATAGGTCTGGGGGTAGTGTATACAGGTGAGTGCATGGTGGCTGATGTCATCAGCCCTTCTACTGTGGACAATGGTAAGTGTAGTGGGTGGCACACACCACATGTTTGTGTATAACACACACATAGGCTTTGGTGTTGATGCAATACACAGAGAATACTGTACACATGGATGTATGTACCTATGCAAGGAACTCATTGTAGCCTATGTAATTCCACCAAGACAGAATAGGCACAACAACACACTGGGAAATAAGCAGTCCGCTAGTTTAATGTCATTGACAGGCAAGGTATATGTCCTCGTCCCCAATGTAGTGCAATCCTTAACTCGGTAAACATAGGTGTGCTAGTGTGGGTGGCACAGCCCTACCCTTTGGAGAGTGAGAGGTGCTGTAGAACCAAAGATAGTGTGATAGACAACTACTTAATCTGTTAACATGAACTCTACAGTATTACGGCCAGCTAAGCGGGGGATACATTCAACAGTAACTGCAATGATGGTGGCTGTAACCACAAGAACCATACCCAGCTATATATACCAACTCCAGTATTGTTGTACATCAATACAGTGGGGAAGAGGGCATTTACACATCTACAACTAGTTGTGATGGAATGTACTTCCGCAGGATGATACCTGTGAAATGTTAGCATATGCCAGGTAATTCTCGGACAGATGTCCTCCTGGGACATGTATATTCTGCAAACAGAAGTAGTTTCTGTCACATACACACACACTCTTACTTGGCAACACTGGGACTAGAACCCCTACCTAGGTATGTAGTGCTACTGATGGGTGTGGCCATATTTGTGCGCACGTACACACACACACACACACACACACACACACATGCACACACACACACACACACACACACACACACACACACACACACACACACACACAAACAAGCACACCTTTTAGGATGAGGTGTGTTCCATGTTTCATGTTACGTGAAAAACATCCCCAGGCCTGTACAGTATGGTAATGGGGGATGTACTGGTTGTTTATGGACAGTACATAGTGTGACATACTGTCATATACACATTGACAAACACATCACAGTCAGACACACATTTGAGAGACCTGGGCTTATCAGTGCTAACTACCTTGTCAGTGTGTCCATTTTGTTACAGATAAGTTGCAGACAGCACAGGTATAACTGGGCTGGATAGTGTTATCAGGTACCTGTATGGTTGATGGTGACAGTGGTCCCCATACAGTGGAACATGGGACATGTACCGGGGGAACCATGGTGTAAAGGCAGTATACCCAGCACCCACACCCCAAAGTGAATATTGTACTCACTGACACCCATGATAACACTCTGACATACCCACCATCACACATTGACCAGGACTGCAATACAACCCCTTGTCTATCCCAAGAGTGCTACTGCAGGGATATGCATCCAATGCGCATGCCACAGGGATAGTAGGGTGATGCACTGTCATGGCTCTCCTACGGTCAGCAACATTATTATCCCCTAATACTGTGTGGCAAAGCATATTGTATTAGGTGAATGTGGCCTCAGAATGCTGTACCCTACAAATATACATGCGCACATACACATACTTGCCAGAACTCAGTGGGTATCTCATGCCTATCAACCCATTTGTACAGTAGTGTTGTGCTGGTACTGCAAGCCCCAGGTAGCCCTTAGGGTGAAGAGTGTAATAAGGTACATGTAATGTCCGGTACAGCAGTAGCCACATCTAACTATGGCAATGGATGGGTGCGGTGGGTGTGAAGGGCCTCAGAGTATTCTCACCTGCAGGTCTACAAACACACAGACACTGATATTCTCAGTAATGCACGCGTACACTTTTAACAGTACTGAGGTGCATCGGTGCAGGTGTTCATAGGTGTATATCAGGCTACTGTCCATGGAGAGATGGGAAGTGTAGGGGATGTGTGTACAGTGGTATCATTTACCAACAAAAGCAAGTTCCACAAACGTTGTATAAATCCTTTTAATAAAACAAAGCTTTCAGACAAAACCATCCTTCTTCAGTGTTAATAAAATTCATATCAATGTCACACATCTTTTATAGCTAAAAATCAAGAAACACATGACACAACCTGCCTATCTAATCCTAATTTGCAATTAAACAATTAATAGTTAAAAAGTCCTTTATAGGGCTCTATAGGAAAGTTACTTAAAGCAGTACAGCATATTCTGGCAAACAAATAATAATGACAAAAAGTAGTGCACCACATAGTTAAATTCAGCAATACATAAAAATATTTCACATAAAAAAGGATGTACAGGATGGTCTGAATAAACAAGTTACACTGAAACCAGTTTCGAAGAAAAAACAACAAATACAATAGGGAAACATTTCTTAATGTATTATAATAAGCTATATGTTAATATATATTTTTGAAATGCATATGTATATTTATACAAATATTTCCTTGTTGAAAAAAAAAAAAAAAAAATATATATATATATATATATATATATATATATATATATATATATATATATATATATATATGTAAGTTTCACTGGTTGTATTTGATTTTATGATCTGAAGAAGCGTATGTCACATACGCGAAAGCGCTCATCATTTCATTAAAGCTTTTATTTTATATTTGATATTTTGTTGCTTTCTTCCGTGTTGGGACTGAATGTGTTGCTTGCTTGCTTATTCTACTTTTTTGTGATGAGCAGTATTGTTTGAACTATATATATGGTGGCTTAATGGCTAAGGTCTTTGCCTTCTAAACACAAGGTGCAGGGCTTGAGTCTCACAAGGGATAGCTGGCTAGGCTTAAAATGGCTCGCAAGGGCAGTTAGCTTAGTACTAAACTATGAACCTATATATATTTATATATATATATGATTCGTACTGATCCCTGATGACACTTTCTGCCGAAGCAGAAATCAATGAACATACTTAACCGAAAGTGCTGTTCACCGAAGCAGCACTTTCGGATAAGTATGCTCATTGTGCTGGTCGTACTAAGGTGCGGATAAGGGAAAATTCCCTTTTCTCCACTGTAGTGTGACCTCGGAGTGAGAATATTAAAGTAGGGGTGGTGCGGGGGGCAGAACCGAAGCAGAAATCAACTAACATACTTAACTGAAAGTGCTGTTCACCGAAGCAGCACTTTCGGATAAGTATGCTCATTGTGCCGGTCGTACTAAGGTGCGGATAAGGGAAAATTCCCATTTCTCCACTGTAGTGTGACCTTGCAGTGAGAATATTAAAGTAGGGGTGGTGTGGGGGGCACAGCCCCGCACATGGGGGGTGCAGGGGGCTTTCCCCTCTGCATAAAAGTAGATTTATTGTTTTTTTTTTGTTTTTGTAACACACTTTAACGAAAGAGCTTTTTTGGTGAAAGCACTTTTGTTAAAGTGTGTTCGGTTATTGTGGATTTGGGATGTTGAAGTTTCGTTCCACAGTCCTAGATCCATATATATATATATATATATATATATATATATATATATATATATATATGTATATGTGTATATATCTATATCCCTCCCTACCCCCTATTTCCACTTGCCCCCACTAGTGCTTCATTTCAACTAGACTTAGCCACTCCCCTCATGCTAACCACCAATCACTGAATATGCCCCACCCCTGTACCCATTTCCTTCTCTTCCAATATTCCACATCCTGTAAAGCACAGTCTTCCATCTAACTACCTTACAATCACAAATAACACCTCTCATCATCCACCACACCCACCCCATCCCAAGCAGATCTCTCACTCATGACCAAACCCAACCAAACCATGCCCAAACTACCCAAACCCACATACATACACCTCTTACTATTGCTCCTATGTGTATCCACCCTCCCACTGCTAACCTCTATCACCACCCACCAAAAACCACTTACTTTCATCCACATACCAATAAAAATGACTTCCACTAACATTATTACAACACATCGTTTTACTCAACTAGTCCCATGTCACTACCAGACCTTCTTTATTCACCACTATGCACACAGATTACAGCCATCACACTACCAGTTCCAAACAACTATAAAGAACTTTAAGACCCTAAACAAACTACTCAAACTCTATTTTTATCTCAGAACCCAACTCATTAGCTGCGGTGATATACACCCAAACCCAGGCCCACAAAATCTGGGAGTCTCAACCCTCAACCCGAATGATACCCTACTCCACTGCGACAACTCCACGCTCCTCATTTTAAATTTAAATGTCAGCAGTATACTAAACAAAGTCCATGACCTTCATGCACTACTCTCCTTTTATCAACCTGAGATAGTCATACTAAGAGAAACTTGGCTTAAACCAGGCAACCGCAACAATGAAATCCCTCCACCAGATTACAATATAATTCGTAGTGATAGAATAGGTAAAAAGGGGGGGGGGTGTTGCTATAGTGCATAAATCTCACCTCATCCTTGAGAAAGTAGACATAACAACTGCAGACCTCGATGAAGTTGAACTCACTCTAACAAAACTAAAACTTAATGATAGTAAACACATCAACATCATAGGATGCTACATCCCTCCAGGCAACAATATCCCCATTACAGAAAAAACTCCTAGAATGGATATCTAACTCCCTCCTCCAGGAAAGCATAGTATTAGGAGACCTTAATACTGACTGGCAAAACTGTTCCAGTCATAACCCACTCTCCCATATTAACCTACATGGCCAAACCCAACTCATCGCTTCCCTCACAAGAACAGGCAAGAGAACCAAACACCAGTCCACTTTAGATTGGATACTCGTATCCCACCCATCACTGATATCCCTAGCAGGGTTTCTACCAGACACCCTGAGTGGCCAGCAAGCCACATTTTTACTCAGATCAAAATTACCACAACTGACCCAAATACCTACACACCTAATTAGAAACAAAAAACACTTTAACAACTCCATCTTTATAAACGACCTAAAAATGTACAACTGGACCCCCTAAAAAAAACTACCTCTTGATGAAGCTGTACTATATTTCAATACTACCTTCTTAAACACCCTCAACCATCACGCCCCTCCTGAACAACAAGAATTAAAACTAAGTATGACCCCTGGTTAAATCCAGACACAAAATCCTTCCTCAAAAAAAGAAACAAGGCCTGGACCAACTACCTCAACAGTAAATCCCAATTGAACAAACAAATATACGTTGAACTACATAACAAAGCCAAAAAACTGACCAAAACAGACAAAACATCTTGCTACCAAAAGTTACAGGATAAGCACAGGAACAACCCACAAAAATTCTGGGCAGCAATTAACTCTATTCTACAACCAGGTAAAACAACTACCCCAACCCCAAAAATAGATAACGTAGAATACATCCCCACTCAATTTAATAAATACTTTACCGAAACTATCCAGACCCTTGCAAACAACCAACCCCATGACAACATCCCCACCCCTACAAACCCACCCCCCCACTCCCAACTAACAATTGCCCCAAGTTCAGCTTCCACCCAGAACCAACCAAATCCATTGAAAAACTACTATACAAGCTCAAATCAACATCTCTAGCCGCAGATAAATTACCAGCTGAATACCTTCACCTGGCTGCAGAAGCCATATCATATCCTGTCTCCATCCTAATTAACAGATCCATCTTCAAGTGTATAGCAGCCAAGCTATGGAAAATATCACAAATCATCCCTCTATATAAAGGGGGAACCTCCCTGGAACTCAGTAACTACCGCCCTATAGCCATACTACCCCTTTTATCTAAAATTTTAGAGAGGGTAATACACAAGCAACTAATGAAATATCTCCTAGAAAATAATCTAATAGCAACACAACAACATTGCTTTAGACACTTCCATAGCACCACCACCGCACTAACAGAATTCACCAACATTATCAATACTCACAGAAACAATGGACTCTTTGTATCTGCCACCTTCCTTGATTTGTCCAAAGCATTTGATATGGTTAACCACAATAAACTCCTTCTTTCACTAGCAACTCTAAACCTTACCACCCCTGCCATCTCCTGGTTCAGAAACTACTTAGAGGGAAAGAAACAAGCTGTTATGTGGCAAAACCATCTCTCCCCCTCCCTACCAGTCTCCCTAGGAGTACCCCAAGGCTCCATCCTAGGACCACTTCTTTTTACCCTCTTCACCAATCAGCTCCCAAACAGTATTCCTAAAGCCTCAATAGTGCAATATGCAGAAGATACCACCATAATATGTGCAGCCAAATCAATGGACATCCTTCACTCCTTAACTCAAGAATGCTTTTCTCTAGCAGAAACTTGGATTATAAACCAAAGGCTCATTCTGAACCCAAGTAAAACAAAGCTATTACTTTTTCCCACAGAGCCACACCTCCCACTGATTCTTTCTTCATCTCCTCCTTTAAGAAGACCACAATCACCCCCACAAATCATACCAAGCTCTTAGGGGTTGAAACAGATAATCACCTTAGATTTGACCTACATATTTCTATAACCATAAAAAAGTACAAAAAAAACTTGGCCTACTGTATCACAATAAAAAATTCCTCACTGACCACTCCAAAACTACAATAGTGAGGACTCACCTACTATCCACCCTACTTTATGCCTCCCCCAAATTTACAAATCTCCGCAAATCTGACCTAAACAAACTTGATAGTTGTTAAAGTAAATTTACTACAACCTCTCCCATCAGTACACATCACTGTGAATGCCTAAAAAACTCAGTTGGCTAGTACTACCACAACTACTTCAACTCAATCAACTATCACTAGCCCACAAAATAACACATAACTCTGATAACACCCCAGCCCTACAAAATCTTTTGCAACCCTATACAACCACCAGGACCTTGAGGTCTAGCACACAAAACCTCCTCAAAGTAACCAAATATAACAATGAAGCTGGTAAGTCTGTCTACAGCCACTGTATAGCAAAAACCTGAAACTCCCTTCCTGCCAACATGACTGACAATAAATCCCCATTACAGTTCAAGAAACTTGTTAAAACTCACTTTTTGAATAATCGACTGTGCTCCTGTATCCCCCCTGGCTAATGCCTCATTAGAACACTTCACCTAACTTAAGTAACTCTGCTAAGCCAACCAATCATAATACTATATCCACGTAGGACTGTTAATCTACTGCTCATCCCATTTCTCCAGGAGTTAGGGAAAACTACCCCAGCAATGTTGTGCTTTTCATAAGCAACTAAAACCAGGAGAAGGCATATTGTAAATCAGTTTGTTATCCTTCTCAACTATAGCGAGCATCATCTGCTCTCTAAGGGCCTTATTCTACGTCTCTCTGCTTTTACTCTGATAGCAAATCTATCACAGGAATCCTAAATGTAGGAATATCTTCTAAAATTTAATATTATATTGTAGAGAATGGATGTATCCTATCTGTTAGTTAACATGTATGTCAAAGTCTCTTCTATGGAAATTGTATGTCAAAAGTCTGTCCTTAAAACTATGTTTTGTAAAAAAAAATGTTCTCTTGGAGCTTTTCTCCCCGGGCCTCCACTGAAAATGGACTTGTAATCCAGTTGGACTCTCCCGGTCAACAAATGTAAAAATAAATAAATAAAATAAGTAAATAAATAAATAAATAAATATATATATATATATATATATATATATACATACATATACACACACACACACACACACACACATATATATATATATATATATATATATATATATATATATATATATATGTATATATATACACACACACACACACACACACACACACACACACACACACACACACACACATATATATGTTTCACATATGTCCAGAACATGTAGTGGAGTTATACCCTACCACCAATAGTCGCAACCTCTTAGTGCAAGGGGATGTCATGTAAGTATTGCAGGTATAAATGTAGACTGTTGCTACTGTAACAAGGGTTGTCTTAACAGAAATATTGCGTGTGGGAAGCCACATCTGATATTGACATGTACGTCATCAGTTACTGACAGACATCCTTAGAGCATCATAGTACAGTACCTCAGATATCACAGTAATGGTCCTGTGGAATACAGCAGAGATATGACCAATAAATGTGGACAGTCTGACACACTCTGGTCAGTCCAGAGGTATATACAGAACCCCTTAGTGCAAGACGTGTGGATCAAGCCTGACAAAGTGGATGTTAACAGCCATGTAAATGGGTATAATCACGTAAATACTGGAATACATATGCTCACACAGTTTATGCATTCACACACTCCTGTCTGTCCTGATACATAATAACTAGAGGAGCAGAGGTCACAAGCCCACATACTACTCACTAGTTAGTGACATACATCTGTACAGCATCCCACTGCTTTGTCAGAAATACACTACAGTTATGGTGGCCCGGCAGCAGTACATCTGACAAATATCTGGAGATAACATCACACTGGGTAAGTACACTGAACTGCTAGGCATGTCACAAAGCACTGTGCAAACTACAGGCAGACTGCCACAACACTGTCCTACATGTCCTATGGGAGAATACACATGTGCCTGGAATAAGCAGGCTCTACCGGCATGTAACAGCACAGTGTAACAGACACCTGTGTGAAAGCGCATACCCACAACCAATCTGAACACAGCTACAGCCACATATGGTAAGCATGCTTTATATTACAGTACATGGACTGACTGATCAACATCATCCTCATATGTGCCACTCACACACTATCCCTACATGTACTGGGCCAATACACAGTGTATTCCGATATCTGACTGTGGTATGGGACATGTGTGGGTTTGGCCCTACAAACATGTATGTCGATAGGGTACCATAAACTGGAGCAGCATGCAACATCAGATAGAACAGGACCAAGACCAATGACATCTACCACAGTCTGTACACAGGCCAAGGTACATATACGCAATACACACTCTGCCGACAATCACCATAAATACACAGACCTCACTACTGTACACACTATAACAGAATGTCCAGGTTTTGTCCTCAAATATAACCCCTACTATACATAACATGTCTAGAAGTCTGATATCTCACTGGCTTGTTATCAGGTATGATGTCAATAAATAATGGTGTACTGAACATATGCACCTCTTACTGCATGCCATATGTACAAAGGTTGACGGAGTTGTGGCTGGAGGCACAAACACAGGGCCAATATTGACATGTCACTGTGGTAACTTCATACATTTACTGGTGTAACAAGGTTTGTTGTGACATATGTCTTCTGAGGGATATGAAGTCAGTAACTCTCATGACTGTCAACATGTACTGACTGCAATCCTCAGATAATGCTACTGCATTTCTAAAGATATGTCATCTGTGAGTAACACAACACATGCAAGACTCCAAACACTGGCCAGTCTGCAGATAGCCCTACAGGCGGGGTTTCCTCAACCACATAACACTGTCATGACAGGTATTGAATCATTTAGACCAGCCATATCCTTACAAACCCTGTTAAACCAACATTACTTCAAATGTAGCAGAGCAAGACTTACATTCTGTACTCATATCTGGAACATCCCCTCCTGTTTGTTGGCCTGTGTCCACAGTGTATGTTGTAAGAAGTATATCCCACTACCCTCTGTGCTGCTGTTTGCCAAACACCAACATGGAGTCCTGCTCACAGTGAATGAAAAGGGCCATCACCCACATGATGTTCCTAGTTATAGGAGAGGGTTTCCATGCAGTTGGCTATGGGAATGTTACCACAGCTGTTCCACATGCAGTCAGCTAGTGGGGTCTGCAATTTGTGCACAGGCCAGCAGCTGATCATGAGCATCACTTACAAAACACAAGCTGCTGCATAAGCAAAGCAGGTGTACTTCTCCACAGCCACCAGAGAGGGAGTGAGAGAGACAGAGACAAAGTAAGAAAGGAACGGGGTAGGATAGTAAAAGCTAGACATGTTTGTGTCACACACTTACCAGTATGGGGTTTCAAACCCCAGCCTGACTATGTATTGTTATTACATTTTTATGCAGTTATTGCATGCACCACAGAGCTTACATGATGGAGAGCTGTATATTTGAAGGTGAGTGACATCAGCAACAATGATAAAGGATGGATAAGGTAGGTGTAGTACATGTGCCTGTCCACAAAAGCAGGTGTCAAGGACGACACAGCCACACACTCTCAGGGACTCGCACACATTATCACAGTTGGCAGGGTCAGGATTAGACTTCCTAAATAACTTGTTTGCTACACTACAGTATTACTCAGGTATCACATAAACCACAGAGGTTATCAGGCTGATATATAGGCAAAAAGTATGTCAAGGTGACTGACATCAGAAGGCATGCTTCAGTAGGCCAATGGGAGGAGTAGTGAGTGTAAATGGCTTCCAAATCATTAATCTCCACACACACACAGACACAGGTTTGCCAGTACTGACATGCATGGGTTCATTGCTTCACAGATGTGAGTGGTTGACTGTGCCAGAAGGCTGTACAAGGCTAGGCAAAGGGTATGCCTTGGCATCAAGCCACATGACAATGGTCTGCAGTGTGGCTCAGGGGTATAGTCCCTGGATTGGCCAACACAGGTGGGTATTGTATTCACCATCCAGTCATCTGTGTTACTATTGTGGGTGGCCAGTGCTGTGCAATGCTTGCCATGTATGTGTTCTATATTCCATAACATGGATGGTGTCTGGGATGTGCACATGTCCCATATGCATGTTCTGTGACATGTGGAAGTGTACCTTGGGTGTCTGGGCATGTTGTGTGGACAGATTGTTATCATCTGATGTGGCATTCCTGACCTCATGTGGTGAGAGCTGGCAATGGAACTCAGGTTGATCCTGCACCTACATTGACAGTATGATACAAGTATTTACTGGTGTTAGTGGCATCTGTCCATACAGGGCATGTGTATAAGGCATGGTATGCCCTTTGTGGGTTACATTTGCTGACTCTACAGTTGTTGCAGGTGTCCAGTGGGGAACATAGCAAAGGACCACTGTATGCAATTATTTGCCTATTGTAGGGATGGGACAGTGTGCCATGTCCTCTGTAGTCCACAGCAATCACACCATGGTTACTATCTGTGGGCAATATGCAGGAAACTACCAACATAGTGGTTGTTGCCTAGCCAAGTGTGTTTGTGTATGAGACATGGATGGAGAGTGTTCTCTGGGTAATACAAGGGTTGCCTATATTGTTCCCCAATCCATAATGTCACATGTAGGGGTATGAATTGTCTACACCAGTCTCTCTGCTGTTTGACATCTGTTGTCTTTGTAAGATGGACATTCTGACATATAAGTCCTCCATATAAGAAATATGCAAAACCCACCCCACAATGAGTCCTATTATTACACAATCACAGCTACCTCCACACAGGATACTAATGACAAACACACACACACACACACACACACACACACACACACACAGACACACACACACACACACACACACACACACACACACACACACACACACACACACACACACACACACACAGACAGTTGCCATGTATAGGATTAGAACTCCTACCTAACTAGTACATCAAACTACAGCAGTACACACTTATAACACATGCCACTGAGCTTACATGGCTCCTCCTTCACCAAAGGTGTATTTCAAGGTGAATTACATCAGCAGGCTTGCCAAAGTAGGGCAATGGAAATTGTAGTGACTGTGAATGGCCTCAAAAGCATTGATCCCTACACACACACACACACACACACACACACACACACACACACACACACACACACACACACACACACACACACATACACACACACACACACATAGTTTCACAGTTGCCATGTCTGGGATTAGAACTCCTACCTAACTTGTACATCACACTACAGCATTACACACGTATAGCATGTGCCATGGAGCTTACATGGCTCTTCCTTCACCAAAGGTGTATTTTAAGGTGAACGACATCAGTAGGCTTGCCAAAGTAGGGCAATGGAAAGTGTAGTGACTCTGAATGGCCTCAAAACCATTGATCCCTACACAGACAAACAAACACACACACAGTTTCACAGTTGCCATGTCTGGGATTAGAACTTCTACCTAACTAGTACATTACACTAGAGCATTACGCAGTTATAACACGTGCCACAGAGCTTACATGGCTACTCTTTCACCAAAGGTGTATTTCAAGGTGAATGACATCAACAGGCTTGCCAAAGTAAGCAATGGGAAGTGTAATGACTGTGAATGGCCTCAAATGCATTGATCCCTACACAGACAAACAAACACATACACATGGTTTCACAGTTGCCATGTATGGGATTAGAACTCCTACCTAACTAGTACATTACACTACAGCATTACACAATTATAGCACATGCCATGGAGCATACAGGGCTACTCCTTTAACAAAGGTGTATTTCAAGATGAATGACATCAGCAGGCTTGCCAAAGTAGGGCAATGGAAAGTGTAGTGACTGTGAATGGCCTCAAAAGCACTGATCTGTACTAGACAAACAAACACACATGCACAGAGTTTCACAGTTGCCATGTTTGGATTTAGAACTCCTACGTAACTAGTACATCATACTACAGCATTACACAGTTATAGCACATGCCACAGAGCTTACAGGGCTACTCCTTCACCAAAGGAAGGTGTAGTGACTGTGAACGGCCACAAAAGCATTGATCCCTACACAGACAGACAGACAAACACACACACAGTTGCCATGTCTGGGATTAGTACTCCTACCTAACTAACACATCACACTATACCACTGTGCAGTTATAGCATGCTCCACGGAGCTTATATGGCTACTCCTTCACCAAAGGTGTATTTCAAGGTGAATGATATCAGCAGGCTTGCCAAAGTAGGGCAATGGGGAGTACAGTGTGTGTGAATGGGCCATAAACCATTCATCAGGAATCTCACACACAACACTCAGTCACACACAGGTTTACATTTAACATGAACGTATATACAACTGCTAGATGAATACTGACTTGTACAGTCATGTTACACAGTTATCACAAGCACTGCAGACACTATAGTGCTGAGGGATACCAGAAGCAAATGTCTACAGTGATTGACATTTGCACATCATGTGGTTGTAGCCAACTGGATGTGTGCTAGGTGGGACAGGCCTCATGATGGGAAGCTCTTTGTCAGTGTCTGTCACTCTCTTCCACACATCTATGTATTTGTAAGTTTGGCCTATTATAGTGTGTTGTCCTTGGATATATGTGTGTATTCCTATCTGCCATGTGTGCAAAACATGACTGGTGTGCACAAACATCTGCGATTGTCAGATATGTATAGTCCATTGTTGTTGCCAGACATCATTTATGTAAGTGTGGGAGCATGCCCAGTATGACCTTTCAGTATTTTGTTGTCAGACATGGGCTTCATTTCTCTAAGTGTGGGAGCATGCCCAGTATGACCTTCTGTGCTGAATATGTGAATCCATTCCAGGTAGTTGTATTCCAGTGCAGGCTTTTGTGGTCTACACCTACAGCTAGGAACCTGTTTCTGCAGGATAGCTGTAGATCAGTTGACAATATGAGGTCACAATGGGCAAAGGATAGTGGGTTACTGTAAGTAATAGTATCTGTGCTGCTTCTGCTACATGGTTTGGTGTTAGCAGAGATACTTAGACATATGTACTGTTTTACACTGTGATGTTTTATGTCATTAGCTACTGGCAGGTATACATATTTGCTTGCAGTAATTTCCTGGGGAACACAGGATGAATGTGTCCAGTATTGTGGTCTGCAGCCTACATATTCTTGCACAATCATGCCATTCTGGAGGGGGAGCTGCAGACACTTGCTGATGGGTCTGTGTAAATGGTTCAGCACCTTGGTACTGTGGTGGCTGAGGACCCCATGCTTGTACATCCATCAACGTGACAGTATGGTCATATCCTGCTGTGGCCATACCTCACAACTGTGCAGATTCACACAGGTTACCCAGAGACAGGACTCATATTTCTGGTCATTACCCCTTCACAATGTGGTTTATGAGCAGGTTTGTAGCCACATATTCCTATGTTTGCAGGCAGGGATAGTATGTGCACACAGCTGAGTTTCAGACTTTACACAATCCATGGCGTTCATGCTTCTACCCCCCCCGTTATTCTATCCCCTTCCAAACATTATGCAAACATTATCTGATAAGTATCTCTATAGTTATCACTTCATCCCAGAAGTATTTAGAGGTTGGTCCACAGTTCATGCAGTGGGACATGGTGGACATGCTACTGGGATTTTTCAACATGGCCTTGCATTTGGGTTCTGTGGACTATGTTATGTTGTTATTTGGGAGTCCATGAGATAACATACATTGGCAGTACATGTGAGACACAGGCCTTTGACAGAGGACTGTAGGGCATTTGGTAGTGATGCAGGCCATTTGTAACAGGCCCGTGCATTGTATCACTCCTACAGTCCTAGGTTGCAAGCCACTATATTCCCCTGGGGTGACAGGTTAGGTGTGCAAGGTGTTAATGTCAATTGTTTCTATCCTTATTGATCCATTGGTGTGGATGCTGGCAGGGCGCTGCTTACAGCTAGGGACACACCTGCATGGGACACCTCTTCAGCATGCTGCATTCTGTGGCTATTCCCATACAGAGGTGGGGGTCATATTGTACTCATTCCCAACAGCAGGGATAAGACCTGTGAGGTACCTGAGGCTGATGGTGGGGTGAGCTGGGTGCATGTGTGCTACGGAAGCTACTTGCAGCTGACTCACAGATATACGTGGGGCATTCCACTTATGCTTCTTGTGCAGGGACATTAGCAGTTTCTCAGTGCTTCATACCTGTGCCTTTTGTGGTCTGCCAGTGTTTGGCCAGACAACATCAGTATTCCATACTACACAGCCAACTAATGTGCTGCTAACCTGTATGTACAATTCCAAAGGTGTGTCCATTTGACAGTAACATTTTATACACTCTCTGTTTAGGGTACTTCCACCTGTATACTGTTTGTATGTCTAGGCCCACGTTCATGCCATGTCCATCTTTCAGATGGCGACATATATTACATCTGAACAATTAGTATGGATTACTGCTGGAATGTGTCTTGCTGGGATGCACTGTGTTTGGCACTGCAGTTGTGAGAACTTGGCTCTGTCATCAACAGTACTGGCCATTGGCCACCAGGACACAACCCACCATGCCTACATATTGACCACTTTCACACAATATACAACACTCACCAAGCTAACACACACAGCCCTGCATATTGTACACATGTTACAATCTATCCTGCTACTTTGGCCAGCTCAGGTAATCTGTTCTCCACTGTTATTATACCTACACATACATGTTACTACATTTCTACATAGGATTGTGGGGGTGGGGGCACACCTGACAATTGTACACATTTGCTATGACTGTACTGGTATTTCAGGTACTCCATTTCATTCTGTATTCTGACCTATCATGCAGACTAGAGACATATCAGTGTAGTACAGTTCTTAGGTTTTATTGACCTACATTTCAGATTCAGATTTCTTACCCTTCTGAACTAACATCCCACTGCCTGACCTGTTGTAGTCTGTCTGTGTAGGTCTGAAGGGGGGCTGTTCTCCATAGCCATCAATCAGAGGCCTTGTCACAGCCTTTCTTTGTATTTGTCTACACCTGTCCTGCTGGCTGAGACTGTTTTTGGGTATGTGAGCCTCACTGACATGCATGTGTGCATCCTATGGACACACATTTGGCCCACCACATGTCCTGCAGTGGGTTTTGTCACATTGTCTAGTATTGCCTACTATGTTGACACCAGTATTTGTTAAGGATTTCATGCTGCCGATATAGGTGTCTACTATCTGCTGGCATCCCATTCAGCCACCCTATTCCATAACATGCTCACATCCATACCATAGATACAACAGCAAAAAAACCAAACGTCCACCAGAGCTGATAAGATAAAAGGTCTTTAATGCAAAGGATAAGTGCTTTCACACATAGTGCTTCTTCAGATCCATAAAAATCATCACAAATGTACTCATTATATACTAAAAAACAATCAATCAACCAACCATGGAGCAGCAGCAATTACTGATGTATGCTCTTCTTTTTTAGGAGTGGTAACAAGATGCATTAATCCCTGGCAGTTTATCTGCCTGTAACTTAACAATCCAATTGGCTTCTGCATTCTCTAGTCTATTGTTATAGTCACCTTTTCTCTTACTCATAGGTAACAACTGTAAAACACTAAATATAAAAGAATGTCCTGGTGCAAGGGATATGTGTTTTAGTAAGCCATTAAGAGTGTTTAAATGTCTAATACCACCTGCATGCTGCAGGATACGTTCTTTCAACATTCTCACAGTTTTTGCCTATATAAAAAGATATGCATAACTTATACCTAGTCAAATAAATTAATCCCTTAGAAGTACAATCAGCATGAAAACAAGGCTTGAATGTGAAATTAATGGCAGGATGTTGAAATTCCTGTATAGAAGATATAAAATTGTAGGCTTTACAATGCCTACACGGATGGGTACCTAAACGTCCAGAAAGAGGTATTGTTAACTGAGTAGATTTATAGCATAACTGTTTCTTAAGGGAGATATTATTCTTAAATGTATAACTAGGTGTTTCACCCACAATCCCTTTAATTCTGTTATATGACAACAAACCAGGCCAGTATTTCTTTACAACATCACATACTTGTTGCATGTTGTTACCATAAGTTAATACAAGTTTAACACTGGTATAAGCAGTATCTAACACATTAGCCTTACCAGGAACATAAGGTTGATTAAAATCAGGTTGACCTTTGTCAGCACGCATGCCAATGACCATGTTATAACAATCTTAAAGTGTTTTAGAACTATATCCTCTAGCCGAAAGATCACCCTTAAGACAGAGCATAGCTTCATGGCACTGTTTATCATCTGCATGCAATCTAGACATACTCAGATACTGGCCTTTAGCAATATTTTTAAAAATATGTTTAGGATACATACTGTTGAAGTGTAACAAAGCATTGTTCCTACAAACCTTTCTAAAAAGTGAGGTGGACAAAACCCCATCAATCAAAGTGACTTTAGTGTCAAGAAATTAAATACTGCCCCATGAATAATTCAATGCAAATCTAAAGCAACAACTAGTAGATTCCAAGTAGTGAACAAACCTCAATAAATCAGATTCTGCACCCTGCCACGTTTGGGTTGGGTGCAGGCTAGCCATGAGGGGAAATCTCTGATTCAGTATCATTCCCCTCATTTGCATAGAATTGCCTGCTAATGCCTAGTTACAAGTCCCACACTGAGCCTTCCCCCTTAGCAACGACTATTCACTGGCCTTGTTGTCTTCTGCCTGCCATTGACTATAATGGCAAAATTGTGATTTTGCAGAAAATTATTTTTTCAAGGTTTTACTTTTATTTTCCAGCCGGTCACGTTTGTGCGCCGCTGCCCTACGCTTAAATGGCCGAAATCGGCAAAAAAAAAAATGTTATTTTTTTTATTTTGCAACTGTTTTCCATGCCAATGGCCATATATCTGGTCATTGGCATGCTTTCCACATTATATACACCCTTTATTTGGAGCTGTCATGGCTCCGTTTTGTAGTTTGCAGAAATGCACTCGGTTACTAACAGAGTACATTTCTGCAGGTTATACTAATCCTGCATGGAGGGCTGCCAGCTTCCTGGATCGCTAATTCACCTCATTTGCATGTTTTCATCTGCAAATGGGGTAATTAGCATACAGGAGCTGTGTCCGTGCAGGAATAGTGCAGAAGCACTTGTGCACCTCCCGGGAGCTTGTTCCTGGATCTCTCTGCGGCCATATTGCCTCCAGCAGCTCCTGCACTATTCCTGCACACCGTGCAGAGCTTGCTGAATCCCGAGGAATGCTAATTTCATCTTGTATTGTTGTTTGTAAGATCCTTTTCAAGATACTAAATTTTTCATCTTACTTTTTATGTTATATATGTTACTTGTTTTTCTTCACACATTATACACCAGCTGGCCATAGCCAAAAAAGTTGCAAAATTCTATTTATTTATTTACAAATTTCTTAGCTGGAGTTGAAAACTGATCCAAATGCAGCATTTTTCTGCTCAGCCAGGGTGTATATTTACACACATGCTCACACCCACACATGCTCACACTCACACACATGCGCATGCATATACATACATGAGTACACACACACACATACACACACACACACACACACACACACACACACACACACACACACACACACACACACACACACACACACACACACAGGAAGAATGATAAATACATTCAAACAGAGAAGAGTATACATCATACCTCTCAACCTCTTAGCGCAAGAAATCTAGACAAAGCTGAAAATAATGGTGTGGATAAAGGTAAAAAAATAGGGATGGATTTTAAATATTACCCTCACAAACTTTGAAATTTCCTGGAATAACAGGTTTTGCAATTACATGTATTTTCTGAAGAATATGAAGTTTGAAACTCAATTGTATGCCTTTATTTAGTGACTTCACTCTTCTGTGATTTGCAGAAAAATACAAATTTTATGAGGTACAGACCAAAATATGAGACAAAAATCTGGACATTCTCGGAAAATCTGGACAGTTGACAGGCACGGTATACATAAATTGTGAAGAATAACAACAGCCAGAATCATATAATAGCAGTGTTACAATTTAACAGAAGAAGGTTTGTACATCACTGGCTGATAATGTGCACGCTTAGAGATAGAACTTATCAAAAAAGCTAAGTCCTTGGGTTTACAGTAAGTGTAGGTTGTGGTCATATTGATGTGGATGGATCATGACTTTAGTGGATATATGCATACAGTTGACTGGCATTTCATTGTACATCTCTGATGCACTCTATTTGGAAACCACTCCACTCATTCCTATTAAAATCTACATTTTGTTAAGTGCTATGTGATGCAACATCCTTTCTTACTTTCATTCATAGAATATCCTTTGATGTAATATAATTTTTTGAATCTGTGAATGTTTACAACCAATTGTTCAGATATGCAGCATTCGTTTAATAATGCCTGACAAAACAATGCATGCTTGATTAAAGATAAACTAGACTTCATGTAGACTTCATGTGGTATTTGGTATGCTGTAGGATAAGAACCAAAAGCTTGTAGATGCACACAGGGGAGAGGTGTAAAAGAAGTTGCATTTTCTTTGTGTGTTGCAGAGGTTAAGGCTCTATATCAGAATTTAATAGCTAGATAAAGGAATATGTTGCTCGGCTTGTACAGACAGTGTGACATCATTTAATGTAGGGTAAAACTATTTTACATTAATTCATAAGAAAGTAAATATTGCAGTAATTAACCTTTAAAAACAAATTCTAAAGATAGACCATTTTCTGAAGTATAGTAGCAATACCATACGGACTGGGCAAGTTTGATTAACAGCTGTCTGCTATTACCAAATGCTGCTAAATGTGTTGAATAATATTAATTTGTACTATACTAGCATCTTGAGTTAGTACTTTGTAAGATCTTTATATCCTGTGCATTGCACAAAGTTTTTTTTTTTTTTTTACATTTTATTACACAAACAGCATTATTACTGGTTTTATTTATATTTTTGTGTCAGTGTACTAGTTTCATGTTATTACACCACTGCTCACTTATTTTGTAAGAAAGTATTTTTCACACTCCAGAACAAGATTCCAGACTGGTCGGCTCTTGTTATTCTGAGCTTCTTCATTACTCCAGTGTCTTACCCCGTGGCTAGCTGCCCACCAATTGCCAAGTTAGGATCCCTCTTTTCCACTTATATCTGGATAGATTGTTAGGTGTCATCCTGGCTAGATTTGTCAGTTTAGCACCTTTCTATTTTTCTATTTCTATTTCTATTTCTATTTCTATTTTAAGAGTAAATATATTTGTGGCGATATCAATGATGGTGTGTACGTACATATACATGTCAACATCAGACATGCACTGGCACCTACATCTCTGAGTGCATAGGTAATTCATGTTGGCTGTTCCTTTGGTCACTACTAGGCAATAACCTAAACCTGATATCTGGCCTCTGCCTTGTCCAGAGGATGAAACATGCACTAAAGAAGCTTACTTCATGACTCCCTTACAACTTATCAACTCATTTGTGATCTCCCCGTAAAATTATGATTTCATATGGGTGAAAGTTCCTGAATGTGAAAAGCATTAAACAAAAAGGGGGGCAGGGGACAACCCTTCCTAAAGCCTTGCTACTTTATGTTAACCAACTCCATGGCTGCAACATGACAGGAAAAAGGGAAATTCCTGGTACATCGGCAGTTTGACCATCTAGGGAAAAACCTGGCGATCACACACTAGTGATTGCACAAATGAGTGTCGATCACTAGTGTTTTACAGACAAGCCTGACTCCTTTACTGCTTCTCTCCCTAGCCAGTCCTCTTAAGAGTTCTTCCATAAATACACACAGTGAGAATATATGACTTGCACTTTTCTTAAAAAAAATGTTTTACTTTAAAACTCCCAGTTCTCATGTGGTTTGGAGAAGAAAAACCTACCGGATCTTCAATATGGAGGGCTTTGTCTGTATAGCCTTCTTATATATATATATATATATATATATATATATATATATATATATATATATATATATTAATATACCCCCTTTTAACCTAATGCAGTTTTGGAGGTAAGTCAAGACATCAAACAAACAACCTTTAAAATTTATAATTCTTACCCAGATCAGTTATCAAATTAATTTCAGTATCATATAAAAGGATGCTTAACCTCTGCAGAAATCAAATGGATAAAGAATAATAGTTTCAACTGGTGAGGTGACAGGAATTCAGTGACCTGCAAATGTTTTTCTCTGTTATTCTGATAGTAAAGTTTGCTTTATATCTGCTGACAAAAGAGATCACAAATGATGCAACCTACACAGCAAAAATCCATATATTAGCATGCCACTATTTACTTGGCATAATTTAACTAAATTATACATGAAAACTTCTCATTTAAATATAAGGAAGTATTATAGTACAGCGTCTAACTCTGCAACAAAGATGTTGTATGTAGTCATTTATTTGTTAGCCAGGTAGGCCCATTAAGTACAGCTACCTCATTTCAGAGGAACCCCTGGAACAACATGTAGTTAAGTGATTTGTTCACAGTCACACAGTAGCCAAATGAAGACTAACAGATTCAAAAACAGGACTTCAGAATGAAACTCCTTAGCAAGATATAGTTTTATTACCCCTGAGCTAAACTTATATATTGTTGTGCTTCATAAGTTGTAAGACTTTGTCACACTGAGCCTTTCTTATTCCCCAAGAAATGTTTCTGATCTTCCCCTGAATGTCAGAAATGTACTTTGGGCATCTCCATGTAAAAAGACTGTACTGCCCTGGTACAGAAAAAGAGTAACCCCTAAACACAAAAGTCATATTTGAAAGAAGTCAATATTTGAATTAGTCCTTTATCCTTTTACTGTTGATTTTCAACAAATACCCATATCTATTGACTGTTATCCTTCATGTATTTTGGTAGTAAATAAAATGAATACTCAATAGTTAATGTACACAACACTTTCAATTTATTTGAACTTGTATGCACAAACAGGCCTGGGCCACCCTTGGAAAACTAGCCTTAGCATTTGATAAAACTTTTTGTAATCCACTGACATAGGCATTCACAATCAGTAGTTTACACTTTTTCTAAGGAATCAAAAATAGCAGCTGAAGAGCCACCACAGTCATAGCTCTCAACCTCTTAGCACAAAAAATCTGGACAAAGCCATGGGGGGACAAAGCCTCAAAAATAAGGACAAATTTTAAATATTGCTCTTACAAACTTAGAAAGTTGCTAGAATAAAAAGTCTTGTGTTGCCATGCATTTTCTGAAGGGTATGAAGTCTGAAAATTAAATGTCATTATTTAGTGAATACATTCTGTCAAAGGAAAAAACTTCAAAGACCAATACACGTAAGGTTCAGTTAAGGCACTTTAATTTACTTGCGGCAAGGAGACAAAAACATGCAAATACAAGGATTTGTCTAACTACTAACAGGAAGTATGTTCATTCTTATACTATTTTACAAGACATGGCCTTCTAAGCTGACGTAATCAAGCACAACTTTCAGCATTGTTCTACAGCAGATGTTACTTCAGATTTTCTGCTGACATGACTAGATTTGTGAGAAACTTTTCAGAAAAACAACCTGGCCTTGGTGACTATTAATCCATTTACAAGCATCTATTGTACAGTGTTACTTTTCAAGGTACTTTTCTAATACAGATACAAGCAAATGCTGATTGCAGTTCATATTTTCAAGCAGGCTTTGTACTAATTATCTGTAACTTCTACAGCTGTGTATTTTCTCATGGCACAGCGGAACTTCTTGCCTAAGTTTCATACAAGTAGTATTGTTCTATTCATTATTTCCTAACGCAAGCAGAAAATCACCTGCTTCTCAGTAAATTTCCAAGGCACAAGCAAGATTTTAGCTAACAGTACAAGGTCAGAAAGCAACTGCAGTTTGTACAGATTTATGCAGTAAGAAATAGAATAAATGTGTTAACTCTTTTCAAGCTTCTAAATGCACTAAGCATATTGCTAATACACACATTAATATATATTTTTCTAACATTTCCCCCTATTAATACTTTTTTTCTACTTTCAAAATAAGCATAAACAGTTTGTTTTCTTCTCCTAACCTCTTCCACTCAGAATTTGCAGTTAAGAGAGTCATTCAGTTTAGACTTATGAAAGCTTTTTAGTCTTTTAACAGTTCTTCAAACTCAGTACTTTGATATAAGGTTTCAGAAACTGAAATGTCTATAAGGTCTTTAATCAGTCTTTTCATGCAGGGGATACCACAACAAACACATACTCCCAGTAGGAGCATACCTACACAAATGGCAATCAGGATGTTCATTAGGATGGTACCCCACCCCCCAAACCATTTCTGGAAAAAGTCCATCAGTGGGTTTGGGCCTGGTTTGGTCATGGCCGACACTTGCTGAATTACCTCAAGATGATTGTCTATCTCATGTTTATGGTCAGGAATATATTAACAGCATTCTTCTTGGATTAAAGCGCATGTACCACCTCTCACCGCTAGGGTGAAGTTGAGAGCCATGTGGTTTTGGAGCACTACAGTTCTCATAGCATTCAGTTCATCAGTCATCAATTCAAGAGTGGAAAAAGTTGCGTTACTCATTACTTCGAGAAGTTTCGACAGTTTTCTCAGCTCCCAGATTGATTTCACTGCTCCATATGCTGGTAATTTGCCTGCCCACAATATAACGCTATCACTCAAGTCCATGTGTGTCAGTCCTTTGCCTAGAGAGTGATGGTCTTTCCAACATGCATCGATTTGTCCCACTGGATTTACAGGTTTCTTGACGACTTCTCGGACATTTCGAATTTTCCCATGAGGCAAAACTGCAGTGTGTCATATGGCTGGAACCAGGTAACCCAAAAAACAACTGCCGGACCAATTCTCAGGTAACCATTTGTATGCCTTTCTGCCACACACAAAATAACAGTCCTCTACTTTAGTAGTAACCTTGCTATGAATATACACTCGCCCTGCATGAAACATTTTGCTATCAATTATAGACAGCTGTTTATAAAGAACAGAATTATGTTTTACTTCATCAAGTGTTTTGTGCATCAATCCAAGAAATGAATCATAGTTTGTATTACAATAAAGATCTACTTTGTTACCTTTAGTGTAACATCTATAAGGAACAGTCACATTGCAATTGCTCCAACCCACCTGAACAGTATATTTTTTATAAAAACACACAGTTCCCTTTTGTGGAACAGACAAGTGCAATGCTATTTTATGTTGTGCTGTAATGGTTGAGGTATCATAAATCAAGTTCCCCAGGTCTCATTGACCCTAGGGGGACTGTAGTCATTAATAACCCCCCGTATGCTGTCGGCAAAGCTGTGCAAATCCAGCAATTCGAAACATTGAAAGTCTCAGCATACACATATTTAATTGCCTGGTAAGTGTTAAAGTTTGGATGCCAGTTTATGAGTAACGCTTCACGATTATTCAGTTCAGTCTGTGTGGCTGGGAAAAGAAAAGGCCACAACAAAAAGATTATTGTCACTAATACAGTTAACAGGATGATTATGCAATACTTCTGAGGAAAGGGTTGTTCTGCATTCCTGTTTCTTCTGGACACTATCATTTTTGCTCTTGGCATGTTACAAGATTTTTGTCCAGTTCAAAGTTTTTAACTAATTTACAGTGCATCAAGTGGATCCAAGAGGCACGCTCCACAATTTTGACTGTGGTGGGTGTTGACAAAAGCACTTGATATGGACCATTATCATGATTAAAGATTATTGTCACTAATACAGTTAACAGGATGATTATGCAATACTTCTGAGGAAAGGGTTGTTCTGCATTCCTGTCTCACTTCGGAGACGCCCAATTTTTCCTCTTAACTATCTTCAGCCAGATCCACGCTCCAGGGGGCACTGCCACTTCTGATGGACTGGTTCGTTCTTTATCTGAAACAGAATTTAACTGCAACAAATGTTTAGAATTTAACAAATTACGCATATACTCTGCTAATGTACTGTCAGCTTCCTGGTCCACGGGCATGAGACATTTCCACTGAGGTATATAGTAAGCCCTTCCAAAGAGCTTTTCAAAAGGAGTCAATCATTTTGCATTCAGAACAGTTCTCATGCTCAACAGTGCCAGGGGCAGACAGTACACCCAGTTTATCTGCGTTTTTGTCATTAATTTTCTTAGCTTACTCTTTAAAATCCCATCATGCCTCTCTACTAGCCCTGCTGATTGTGGGTGATACTCACAATGATTCTTTACAGAAATACAAAAATGTTTACTTAACTGCTGTATGGTCTGATTCACGAAGTGTGTGCCGTTGTCACTGTAGATCCTTTCCGGAATGCCGAATCTAGAGATGATTTCTTTAACAAGAACTTTGGCCACAGTCGTAGTGTCTGGATTTTTAGTCGGAAAGGCTTCCACCAGGGGCGGCTCGTGGCATAGGGCTGCCGGACTGCAGCCCCCTCAAAAATAAAAAAAGAAAGAAAAAAAAATGAAAAATAAAAAAAAATATTTTTTTAAAATTCACGGACTTCGCACATAGACCGAGTCCCGACTTATCGGTCTATGCGCATGCTCAAGGCAGCCCAGCCGTCCCCATAGGGGGACACAAGGAGACGGACTGCAAGAGGAGCAGAGTTTGTGTATGGTGCTTGTGCTTTACTGGTGTGTGTGTGTGTGTGTGTGTGAAAATGCCCCAGGTGCTTATGGTGGTGTGGTAGGGAATGCCTCAGGCTTGAACCCTGTACCCTGTATGCAGGTGTTAAAGACTTGAGTTCCCTACCCACCACCATTTGTAAAAAAAATTCAGATTTTTACCTCATATTCGATCTGATCTGTTCCTCATAATATCTGTGGTTTGTAAATGTTGCAATGCTTGATATTTGATGGTGTAGTAGTAGCATTGTTGCCTCACAGCTGCAGGTTCTTGGGTTTGATTCTTGGCTGGGGTTCCTTCTTTGTGGGGTCTGTATCTTCTCCCTGTGTTTGTGTGGGTTTGCTTTTGTGCCCTCCCATGTTACAAAGACATGTCTGCATTATTTCTTCCTGGGCCTCTGCTGAAAATTGTTTATTTGTTCCAAGTCAGACTGTCCTGATTAAAAATGTTAAATAAAATTGACAGGCATTTGAATTTCAGACTTAAGGGTTTCTGAATGTTTAATTCCTTGCGTATTTGATGGTGCCGTGGTAGTATTGTTGCCTCACAGCTATAGGTTTTCTGGTTTGATTCTTGGTTGGGGTGGCTTCTGTGTGGAGTCTGCATCTCCTCCATGTGTTTGTGTGGATTTGCTCTGGTGCCCTGCCATTTTACAAAGACGTGTCTGCAGTTTTAATCCCTGCTGAAAATTGGTTTTGTTCTGTCCGCAGTAAAATTGACAGGCATTTGAATTTCAGACTTCAGGTTTCTGAATGTTTAATTCCTTGTATAATTGATGGTGCAGTGATAGTATTGTTACCTCACAACTATAGGTTTTCTGGTTTGATTCTTGGTTGGGGTGGCTTCTGTCTGCATCTCCTCCCTGTATTTGTGTGGATTTGCTCTGGTGCCCTGCCATTTTACAAAGACGTGTCTGCAGTATTAATCCCTGCATCTCTGCTGAAAATTGTTTTTGTTCTGTCCGCAGTAAAATTGACAGGCATTTGAATTTCAGACTTCAGGTTTCTGAATGTTTAATTCCTTGCAGATTTGATGGTGCAGTGGTAGTATTGTTGCCTCACAGCTATAGGTTTTCTGGTTTGATTCTTGGTTGGGGTGGCTTCTGTGTGGAGTCTGCATCTCCTCTCTGTGTTTGTGTGGATTTGCTCTGATGCCCTGCCATTTTACAAAGACGTGTCTGCAGTATTAATCCCTCGCCTCTGCTGAAAATTGTTTTTGTTCTGTCCGCAGTAAAATTGACCGGCATTTGAATTTCAAACTTCATGTTCTTCAGAATACATAGTAGCACAACCTTTTTTCTAGCAATTTTCTAAGTTTATAAGATGAATATTTTAAATTTGTCCCTATTTTTGGGACTGTATTCCCCATTATTGGCTTCTGTCCAGGTTTTTGTGCTAAGGTTGACAGCTATGGCAAGAACTGAATTCACTGAATATGGACTGTAGAATTGTGCATATTTACTGATAAAGGTGCACTGTAGAATTGTGCATATTTACTGATAATGGTGGACTGTAGAATTGTGCATATTTACTAATAATGGTGGACTGTGGAATTGTGCATATTTACTAATAATGGTGGACTGTAGAATTGTGTATATTTACTAATAATGGTGGACTGTGGAAGTCTGAGTAGACTTTTTATGATAAATGTTCTCAACTGGGCAGTTTTGCCATTATGGGTGCATATGTTTTGTTTCATTGCTTACTGGAAAAATGTTCAAAACAAATTTAAAACACCCTCTAACAAGTGTACTGTATTGTACAAGGAATATAATTTTAGTACAATGAGGAAGGTGTATCAAAGAGCACATGTATGTTTCATATGCAAGGGCCTATGATTCGAAAACAGCCCAAAATTAATCTTTATCTGCCACTGGCAAAATGTATTTTCTTTGAATGTGGGTTTCAATGCTGTTTCAATGAATGTGAGTTTCAAGGGCAGAGAAGTTTTAATGCTAAGTTTTCATTGTGAGACTGCATTGCTTTGTTTAACAGATGACTTAATGTTTGTGCTGTAAAATACAAAATAAAACTTTCAAATGAAGTCCAATCATTGAAGTAAAGCAGTATGCACATTAGTGTTTATGGTAAATGGAGTGAAATAGCCAAGTAATGGTTAATTGGAATGGCTGCAGAGGCTCCAGTTCAACCATTATTTTGTCAGGGGAAGGGCAGCAAACTCAGACAGGCCCAGCTGAACTATACCTCCCAACTGTCCAGATTTTCAAAGAATGAATAGATTTTTGCTTCTTATTTTTGGTTTGTTGTTCATAAAATTTGTAGTTTTAATTCCTAAATGATTTGCCAGAAGTCACTAAATAATAAGTTTCAGACTTCATAACCTTCATAAAAATGCATGTTAAAGTAAGAGCCGTTCTATCAACTGTCTCAATTTATACAAGAGCAATTTTTAGTACTGTTTATATGTGCCCCCAATATATTTGGCCTTGTTCAGATTTACTGCATTAACAGGTTGAGAGGTACATGCAAATAAATTGCTTTATAGAATTAGGCATAGCCAACCTCTCAACTGTCCCCGATTTTGGCTCAAAATGTTGCTCTTCCCCCTAATAATCCCTCCGCAAAAATAGCAATTTTGGAAGAAAACATGGAGGGTTTACAATTAAGAAATAACTGTAATAATCAAAGTTATAGATTACTTGAAATGCATGTAGATTCTTTTATTTTATCAGCTGCTCAAGGTAGCAGTACTAATATTAAAGTGTCCCTTCTTTGACAGGTAGAAGCTGTATTGTGTGTCTATTTTATATTTTTGCATCACATTTTTGGTCCATTTTTCATAAAATTGTGTCTTTTGGCAAATTAGTGACAAATCACTAAAGACTGAAGTTAGAAAATGACAGACATTTGAGTTTCAGATTTTATACCCTTCAGAAAATTCATACTAATGCAAGACCTATTCTATTATCTTTCTAAGTTTATTAGAGCAATATTTAAAAATTGTCCTTATTGTTGTGCCTTTGTCCCACTTCTGTGTATGGCTTTGTCCAGATTTCTTGCTCTTGAAGTTGAGAGGTATGACAAATGTGTCAGGGCCATCACAGTCAGCCAGAGAGATTTCAAATTGTGACATGCTTGTTGCACCCCACTCCCCATGTAGTGACTCTGGATGTGTCCAAGCAAGGCAAGGAGTAGTTGTATCTACCTTGGATGGGGAGGACACACTGCATAAGTACTACAGTGGCTTTTCATCTGTCCTTGATTTTGCAGAATGGTCTGGTTTCTGTCATATTTTTGTACTGTTGATTTATGCTTATTACTCAAAGTGCCTGTTGCTCTGTGTTTAAGTAGCAATGCTTTAATGACCATAAGGTAAGCTTGTCTGACATCGTAAGATGCAAGTAAGCTTTAATAAGCATACTGTTAAAGAATTGCCAACATTGAAAGCCTTTCTGTTGTTGCCATGCAGAGAATACTTGACTAGATAATGTATAAGCCTTGGGTATTAAAGGACAGGATTCCATTATTTTAAAAAGCTCATTACACTTGTTGGAGACTTCCAGTCATCTCTACAGGCTTTACCCGTAAACTAAACAGAATGCCAATCATGTGTGGTCCATAACCTGTACAGTAATCCTTTAAGCAATGTATCTTGAGCTTGTTTCTTGTTTGCTTTTCATATTTTACTTTTATCATGTTTTCCCCATGAAACAAGTTGTCAGGCAGCAGGTCTTTTTGGATAAGAAACATTTTTACAAGTGGGGGCATCACATAGATTTCTACTTTCAGCATGTTGCTTGGTACTTTAATAAAGCTGAATATATTATAATTAGAACTGCAGTGCAAGGAGAAGTGGTTTGAGTTGAGTGCTTCTGGTTTTTCTTATACTTGATTTTGACTGGCATTCCAGTAATGTATTTAAAAAGTAATTTATTTTTTCATGCCTCACAACCTTTTGTTTCCATCTAGATATTAAGTAAGCTGTCATGCAGCCAATGCATTGAAATATTTTTATTCTTCTACACTTATTTTTGTCTTGATTGGACTTTCATAATGATGGTTTGCCACCCAGGGCAGCGTATTTAATTAAAGTTAGTTTTTTGTGGTTTTGTGCATAGCCCCTCCCCTTTATGGTTGACCACACCCCTTCCCTTTGACCCCGCCCATTCAGCGTCTCCTGCAGCCCCCCTGTGATTTGAAGTCACCAGCCGCCACTGGCTTCCACCCATCTAGAAAACATATCTACAATGACAAGACAATACTTCTTATTTTCACATTTATTCAACATTTATTCAACTCTATGAAATCCATACAAATAGTATGAAAAGGATACGGTGGTGTAGGGAAACTCCCTTGCTTGGGCTTTAAGACCCCTTGTGCATGATGTTTATTACAGATGTGGCATAACGAACAAAATTTTTTAGAGTAGTTTGTAAATCCGTACGTCGTGAACACTTGGTTCACCAGCTGTACCATCCCCCCTGTTGAGACATGGCACTGCCCATGGCTCAACAAAGCTGCATATCTAAACAAATTAGACGGCAATATCGGTTTTCCTTCTTTAGAGATGTACAGCCCCTTTTCGACAACTGCTCCTCGTTTTACCCATCTTTGTTTTTCAGTTTGCGTAGTAAGTTTTGCATTGTCTTTAACATTTCTAAGTCTAAAATCTCAGAGGGTTGTAGTTCCTCATTCAAAAGAAATACTTCTGAAGCTGCCTGCTTTGCAGCTGTATCAGCTCTCGCATTACCTTTTGAAATCCTATCCTGTTGCTTGGTATGAGCTGTGCATTTACAAATAGCTACTTTCTGAGGAAACTAAAAGATCTAAAATAAACTGTGCATGATTGATTGGTTTGCCAGTAGATGTTATCATTCCTCGATTTTTCCACTGTTGCGCAAAAACATGTACAGTAGAAAAAGCATACTGGCTGTCAGTAAAAATGTTCACACATTTACCCTTTGCTAAGGTACATGCCTGTATCAAGGCAATCAATTCTGCTGCCTATGCAGATAAAGTATGTGGTAAAGATTTCGCTTCTATAATGTCAGTATCAGAAACTACTGCATATCCTACTAGGTTCTGTCCTGCAGGACCCCTTTTGCATGAGTCATCCACGTAGTATGTCACCTCAGCATCATCCAAGGGAACATCCGTAAGATCTTTTCTAGGCAGTGTCTTTTGCTCAATCACCTGCAGGCAGCTGTGTGGTGTGCCATCTGCAGGGGTTGGGAGCAAGGTAGAAGGGTTCAAAGTCGTACATCGTTCGATTGTCATATGAGGTTGGCTCAACAATATAGTCATACAGGAAAGATGCCTAGCAGGGGAAAGATATGCTACCTTTTCTTGTAGTAAAATAATCGCGACTGCATGAGGCACTCTCAATGTGAGAGGGTGGAACAACACTACTGAGGCCGAAGCCTGTACTGCCATTGCAGCTGCAACTACTGCTTGTACACAGTGAGGTAAAGACCGTGCCACTGGGTCCAGTTGTGATAAATAATAAGCAATAGAGCGTTGCTTGTCCCCATGCTGCTGTGTTAACACTGATGTCATAAAACCTTGCTTACAATCTACAGTTTGGAAAAAACGTTTATGATAGTTTGGTAATCCCAAAACTAATGAGGACGCTATTAACTGTTTCAGTTTGCAGAAAGCAGATCCTGCTTCTGGTGTCCATTGTAATAGATCCTGTGCTGCCATAGGCTTTTTGTAAATCAGGTTAGTCAACGGTGCAGATTCCAGGGCATAGTTTGGAATCCAACTCCGACAAAAATTAGTCGTACCCAGGAAGGACATCATTTCCTTCTTGGTAGTGGGTTTTGGCGCTTGCAAAATCACTATTTTTCTGTCCTTATCTAATGTCCTACCTTCCTTGGATATTACATATACTAGGTATTTAACTTGTTTTTTCCAAAGCTGCAGTTTATTTTTGTTTACTTTATGTCCTTCAGTGGCTAAAAATTGTAATAGCGCTATGGTATCTTCTTTACAATCTTGCTGGGTGGGGGACGCCAGCAGGATATCATCAACATAAAGCAAAATCTGACTACCTCTTGGTGGGGTAAATCCCGCCAAGTTGCTTGCCATTTCTTGTGAGAATATTGTTGGACTTTCACAATATCCCTGTGGTAGTCGTGTATATGTATACCTTTTCCCCTGAAATGTGAATGCAAACCAATGCTGGCTGTCAGGGTGTATCGGTATCGAAAAGAACGCATTGCTGATATCTACCACAGAAAAATATTTCTGTTGAGGTTTTAAATCATTCAACAGGGTGTGTGGGTCTGGCACCGTAGGTGCCCTTGGTATTACTGTGTCATTTACAGCTTGTAAATCTTGGACCATACGCCACTCTCCATTCGCTTTCTTAACAGGAAATAAGGGTGTGTTACATGGTGAATCGGGAGACTCCACCAGCACCCCTTCCTTAAGTAAAGCTGCTATAATAGGTTTGATTCCTACCTCTGCATCTTTTCTTAAGGGATACTGTCTCTTTTGTGGTCTAAATGCTGACTTTGGTGTAATAGTAACTGGTCCCGCTGTACGAATAAGTCCTACATCTGATTTTCCTGTTGACCAGAGATTTTCTAGTATATTCTGTAAGGCATTCTCTTCCTCCTTCAGTAGGAGTGCCAATCAGCTGTCCTTGCTAGACTGCAAGTATACAGCTGGGTGGGTCTGAGTTATCCAATTCAGCTTCTGCACTTGTATTCCCTGTTCTGACAGTTCTAACTCTGTCTGTTTTTCCCATCTCATGACTTTTTCTCCTAAGTCTACCCATTTTACATTCTTGTCCTTAGTTAAGCTAACATGTGGTAATCAATTAGATTTATAAAGTGCAAAGAACTCCTGGGGCAACGAACAGCTGATTACACTGTTCTCTTCTGTGTCCCAGTACAGATTACGTAATACCAATCTTTTTGCACGATTTCTAAAAATTCTTGCTCATATTCCTTATCAGGTCCTGATGTATTACAATAATACAGAGTACAGTGCAACAAATGCTGTTTATCAATGTGAAGGGAGGGGAACTTGCTGATGGCTACGTTCATCAACTCTTCGGTCATTGCCCCTGGACCAGTCGTAACCAAGTCCTGGCTGTACCAATAAAACATTTTACCCTCCGATTGCACTGAAAAAGTATCAATTTGTCGCTGTGCTTCCATAACCTGCATAGTTGGAACTACTGCTATACCAAATAACTGCATAAGGTCTCTGCCCAAGAGGTTTACTGGGCATTTTGCAGATACAACAATTTTGCTTTTCTGGGTCAATCCTGAAACAGGATCAGTTATCACAATATTATGAGAGAGGGGCTCCCGATACAGCTGTCCATTAGCTGCTTTCACTAATATGTAATCAGGTGACTCTAAATTCTCTGGCAGTTTGGAGGGATGTACCAGGGTCCGTGATGCCCCTGAGTCACACAAGAATCTGACTTCCCTCCCTTCTACTAGGAGTGTAACTTCTGGTTTCGTGTCTGCTAAATAGAGCTCTAAGCTCAATAAAGCTAAATCCAATATTTCATTTTCTTCACTATCCGTGACTTCTTGCACTTCCTCTATTTCTTCTGTCACATTCTCTACTCCCTCTATCACATACTCATTTGTCCTTTCTCTGCTACCCCCTTCTAGTGATTCCTGACTATCATATAGTCACTCCTCACCCTTCTTATCCTCCGTGGTTGCCTTCTTGTTTTTCTTGCAATCCCTTGCCAAGTGTCCTTTCTTACCGCATTTAAAACATTCACCCCTTTTCGTTCGCCCTTCAAAGTCCTCTGATCGCTGATCAGATTGTTTGTTCCCCTGGGCATTTTTCTTGCCCTTTTTCCCGGACTGTACTACATATACTTCTGCTCCATCTTCTACAGAAAATACTTGGGCTTTCTTTTTCTTTTTGCTATTAAAATGCCTTTCGGCATGTCTAGCATATTCAAGCAATGACTGTAACCTGCTTGTACGATGATCTACCATGTGTTTTGTAATAAAGCTGCTTGTAGGTGCAATACTGCCTTTCAAAAATGCAATCTTTAACTGCTGCTCATATGGGGAATCGTGTGTCTGGTCTTTAGGAACCTGCATTCCACAATGGTTATTAAAACATTCTAATAGTCTGGCATAATATCGGTCAACAGCTTCACCTTCCTGTTGGATGCATTGATTAATGCAAGTCCAGCCTGCCCTAGGCTTCCATTTCTCAGAGATTCAGTCTGTAAGACCTTTCACTCTGTTGTCTAACTCTGCGCTGCTATGTGGGAGGGGCCTGAGCGCAATATCATGGGGATTCCACTCGCCACTAATCATGTGCCAATCTGGTCCCACAATTTGTCTGACTACTTTTTCTACCTCTTCTTTGTTTAAATTATAACTCATCCTCATTCCTTGCAAATCTTCTAATAACTTTCTAAAATTAACTTTTGGATGGGGAATTCCCTCAGTGGCTTTCCAGATATCTTACGGAGTCCAGGGTCTATACACTAGAATAGTTGGGTCCTGACCTTCTTGCCCTGCCTGTGGATTAGGCACTTCTATAAGTGGGCATATTTCTTCTTCACTCATATATTGTGAATTTCTACCCATTTGATATAACTCAATGTCCCCTTTTGAGTTTCCTGCCCGTGTTCGAGACCTGGTCTCGACGGGATCTCTAACAAACAGTTTTGCTTTTGTAGTGTCTCTACTTGCAACGACAGCAGGATATCGCAGGGGTGGACTAATTTGTTCACTTGCCACATATTCTGGTAAGGGAGGCGGAGGGACTGACGCTATTACTAAGTTATTGTCCTCCTTATCTAAAAACATTGCTTTTGAATTATTACTCTTTTGTTCCCTTCGGTTTACTTCCTCAATCCACCTGTGTGCCTGAGGAATTCCTAATTGACGTTGCTTTTTTACCCGACCTCTAGAATCAGTTTTAAGCTGTTTGACAAGTTTGACAAGTGAGGATTTTTCTAGTTTACTGTCAAATTCATACTTATTAACCCATTTTGAGTAGTATTTAATATTATCAGCACGCTGTGACTGCATGTATTTCGCGTCTTCGGTTAACGGCGGATTTTGGGACCTTTTTGTACAATTATTACCCATTTTTGTTCTACCCTTTTAATCGTTACGTAACACCTTATTTTTAACGTGGTACCATGGATGTTTTTATAGTCTCTTCAGAATGACTGCCTACCTGCTCTGTTTCCCTGATCTATGACAAGACAGTAATCTTTCTGTCCCTGACTTATAAATAAAGTCTTAACAGAACAAATACAAGTCTAGTCCCTGATCTAAAACAGAAAAGAAGGTAGATTCACCTTAACTGAGCCTTCGTATCACCTGGTTCGAGTAAACCCGTCCTTCAGTCGCAGATCAGAAAGTGGCTGGCCTCTTTTGTACGACAATTCAGTCGGAGGACTTTTCAAATAAGAAGAACCAATGTGGTTTCTTCCCCGTACGGTTTCAAGCCACCTGGCCTGTCTGATCCAAGGCGAAGTGAAGGTTTCCGGTCTGAAGGACCAATCTGTCAAAGGAAAAAACTTCAAAGACCAATACACGTAAGGTTCAGTTAAGGCACTTTAATTTACTTGCAGCAAGGAGACAAAAACATGCAAATACAAGGATTTGTCTAACTACTAACAGGAAGTATGTTCATTCTTATACTATTTTACAAGACATGGCCTTCTAAGCTGACGTAATCAAGCACAACTTTCAGCATTGTTCTACAGCAGATGTTACTTCAGATTTTCTGCTGACATGATTAGATTTGTGAGAAACTTTTCAGAAAAACAACCTGGCCTTGGTGACTATTAATCCGTTTACAAGCATCTATTGTACAGTGTTACTTTTCAAGGTACTTTTCTAATACAGATACAAGCAAATGCTGATTACAGTTCATATTTTCAAGCAGGCTTTGTACTAATTATCTGCAACTTCTACAGCTGTGTATTTTCTCATGGCACAGCGGAACTTCTTGTCTAAGTTTCATACAAGTAGTATTGTTCTATTCATTATTTTCCTAACGCAAGCAGAAAATCACCTGCTTCTCAGTAAATTTCCAAGGCACAAGCAAGATTTTAGCTAACAGTACAAGGTCAGAAAGCAAATGCAGTTTGTACAGATTTATGCAGTATGAAATAGAATAAATGTGTTAACTCTTTTCAAGCTTCTAAATGCACTAAGCATATTGCTAATACACACATTAATACATATTTTTCTAACACATTCCTCACTGATTTGCCACAAAAATCCAGAAAATCGCAAATTTTGTGAGGAACAGAACAAAAATATGAGGCAAAAATCTGGACATTCTGTGAATATCTTTATGGTTAACAGTATGACCGTGGTCCTCTTATACTATCATCTTTGGCATAACAATTCCTTTTGTTAAACTTCTTTTTTTCTTTTGGCTGCTCCCATTAGGGGTTGCCACAGTGGATCATCTGTTTCCATTTCTTCCTGTACTCTGCATCTTGCTCTGTCACACCAGTCACCTGCACGTCCTCTCTCATCACACCCAAAAACCTTATCTTAGGCCTTCCTCTTTTTCTCTTACCTGACAGTTTTATCCTTAGCATCCTTCTCCCAATATACCCAGCATCCCTCCTCAGCACATGTCCAAACCAATGCAATCTCGCCTCTCTGTCTCCAAACTGTCCAACCTGAGTTGACCCTGTAATATACTAATTTCTAATCCTGTCCATCCTCATCACACCCAATGCAAATCTTAACATCTTTAACTCTGCACTTCAAGCTCTGACTCCTGTGTTTTCATCAGTGCCACAGTCTCCAATCTATATAACATAGCTGGTCTCACTACCATTTTGTAGACCTTCCCATTCACTCTTACTGGTACCTGTCTGTCACAAATCACTCCTGACACTCATCTTCACCCACTCCACCTTGCCTGCACTCTCTTCTTCACCTCTCTTCCACACTCACCTGTATGGGGCTATGGCCCCAATATTTAATTAACTTTTTAATTAACATTGACGCAGTCCCAGCAGTAAAAAACACTGAGCTTCATAAAAAAGAGCATCTTGTTACAATTTTACTACATATTTTCACAGATGCTGTTCTAAATATAGGTTGTGGTTTAGGGCTGACAAAACTTGGTATCTAAATGACTGTGCCCTTTCCCATTTTTCCATATACCTTCTGCTTTTCTTCTATGTCAACAAACTTTGCCCACTTCCTGCCACCACCATTGCTGTTTCAGCAGTATGCTCCGCGGTCATGAAACTGCTGACTATAACTTACATTTGAAGTTGTAACATGCAGGTGTTATGTTTTCCTCCTATGTTTCCTACCCAGCTCCCACTTTTCCAAGTTCCAACATGTCTGTGATGTGATACTGCATACTGGTCAGTCTAAAAGAAAACCTCAAAGCTCAGTATCTATTGTGGCATTTTAAGAACAAAGTTTCACTGAAATGGTCACATTGGTTCAGTACCCTTCCCATTCTGAACATCACTGGGATTACTCATTCATGCTTGCTTATGCAACCCTTAGGAGAGATGAACAGGCACTATCTTGTTGTTACTCTCCCTCCAGCACACATGCCACTAATCCATGTCATCTGGCTCATGATTGGGTTGTCAGTCATCTACAGCCTAGATCTGGCTAGCTACATGTTAAATATAAGATGCTGGTTCAATGACTGATAACTTTTCTTTTAATGTATTACATAAAACTTCAGTCTGTAGTCAAGAAAGTGCCATAATCTGATAAAAATACCTACAGCGAACTAGGGATACATAAATGCATGCATGTTTCTTAACGCACCACATTTAGTCTCATGGGTGAGAATGCTAGGTTTCATCATAAAATACTTGTTACATAAAAAAAAAATCTAAACAAAAAGTCTTGCAGAAGCAATAAACCACCCTACAGAATGTTGATGTCTGTGTGGTCGCTGAGACATAGTTTAAAGCCACAGAAAGCACACAAGCAGTACAAGGCTATAATGTCTTCCACACATGTAGAACAGCTACTACACAGACAGGAATCAAAGATGGAGGTGTCTTGATTTACATCAAAAATAAATATACCTCAAGACTGGTCAAACAGGACAACGCACTTGAGCTTCTCCATGCTCAAATCACCCTAGGCACAATCCCATACCACTTGCTTGCAAGCTCTAGGTCCCCATCTATGACCCAGGAAATCCATGACATGTATTTAAACTTATTGGAAACACTCATCATCCAACCCAGTACCATAATCATGGGAGACTTTTGTTATCCCATTATTATCTAGGAATCATACATGATACCAAATGCAGAGGCACAGAGATTGCTGGATTTTGTAAACACAAACTCCCTAGACCAGATTTCAATACACCAACCAGGGGTGCAAATATACTGGATCTGGCCCTCACTAATATGGTGGAGTGCTACACACCCCCTAGTGTAATGTCTTCCCTGGGAATGTCAGACCACAAAATGGTGTTTTATGAAGTAAAAATAAGACCTGTAACCCCAGCTAAACCTGGAATATTCAGGAACTACTCTAAGGCTAACTTCCTACTATTAAGTGATAACCTGGCAAAATTTCAAGCCCCCATAAACCCAGAGAACACTGTTGCCTATGCGGAACTGTTCACAGAAACCCTATACAAGCATGTTAATAGCTACACAGAGGCAGCTGTACCCACCAGGAAGAAGTACAGAACTAACTCAAAAAACAAGACACCCTGGTAGAATCACTACATCGATAGGTTGTATAACAGAAGGAAGAAAATCATGGCAAAAAATAGGAGGGATAGCACCCAGCAGGATAAAAGCACTCCCACCAAATTAGCCAAACAACTCAGATGACAAAGTCTACCAAAGCCAAATTTGAGGTAAATTTGACATCCCAGGCCAAGGAAACATACAAGGCATTCTTTAGCTATGTCCGCAACCTCAAAGGCAATACACAATTGTGTGCAGAGCTCATTGTTAATGAAGCCATCTATACTGAGCCAGAAGATACAGCAAACATACTGGCCGACAAATTCAGCTCCAGCTTTACTGTTTCCTCCCCCTCAAACTTTCCTCAGGAAATACCATCAATTATAACTCCCCCTGCTATCACTTTGGAACAGGTCCTTAATGCTCTCTCTAAGGCCAAGACCACTGCATCAATGGGCCCAGACAATATCCCAGGATGCCTTCTAAATAGCATGAAACATAACCTATCAGGTCTTCTGAATACTGCTATTTAACTGTAGCCTCTGAATGTGTTTGTGCTTCATAAATGCAGAACAGCAACAGTCATCCCTCTGCACAAAGTTGGACTATCTACAGGCCCTCAAAACTACAGACTCATAAGTCTCGCTAGTCTCATATGCAAAGTTATGGAAACAATTATCATGGAAATAATCAATAATGACAGGAAACCTGCAGACGCTGGACCCAGCCCAATTTGGTTTCATCAAAATACTCAACATGGTAGACTTCTTTCAGAAGGTCATCAAACAATGGATGAGGGTAAAATGATTCACACTGCCTACCTTGACATGGCCAAGGCATTTGATATAATACCCTACTTGGGCATTGTTGACAAACTCAAGAGGGTAGGTATAAACCCTTATCTCACCTAGTAGATATCCAGCTAGCTCACAGACAGGAACCACTAAGTTAGAATTGGGGAGTCCACATCTACAAAGAGGCCAGTCACAAGCAGAGTCTCTAAGGGATTAATCCTTGGATCATTCCTTTTTGGCATTTACTTCTCTTTTGGCATTACAGAATAACTTCAACAAACCCAGCAGACTCATAATAGAAACAAAGGAGGTGATAACACACACTCATAGGGATGAGATAATAAAGCAGACAACACTATTTAAACTGGCTGATTACATCTGGAGAGAATTACAAATTATGAGCGGGCATTAAATCCCCCACCAACACAAATGTTCTCCAGGAAGGGCTGACAAAGAGAAATAACTGGTGTCAGAGCCATGGACTAAAACTAAATGCCAAGAAATGTATAACAGTATCCTTTGGGAAGTTATACATCCCTGGTAACTGTCATATTGACAACACAGTCCTAAAAGTTGACCCAGTAGTCAGGGACTTGGAGACACACATAGACAGTAATCTAGCCTTTGACCATCACATGACTACAGTAGTGAGGAAATCATTCTATGCTGTGCAAATTATAAACAAGGAAGGAAATAGTGTGGGAAGAAATAGCCAGGGAATTGTTATGGCTAGGCATGTATAGGCCCTAGGGCTGATAGCCTAGTACCAACCTATGAACCTATGAACCTATGAACAAAGGTATGGCATCTAGGTCCAAGGAAGTCATTGTTCCAGTCTATTCAACATTTATCAGACCTGTCATTGAGCATAATGCCCCCTTTGTATGTACCTTAACCAGGCATATCCAACTATTGGAGCATCTACGGAGGTTCCTCACTAAAAGAATACAGGGGATAAGTAACATGTCCTATGCAGACCACCTCATGTGGTAAATGAAAATAAAACTGAAGTGGTAATACAGTGCCATAAAAGGACTTTAATAAATCTACATTAAAACCATCAAGAATAAACAAAATTGAGCGCTTTCGTCCACTAACTGGACTTCATCAGAATGTAAAAAAACACAGTCCAAACACTGAATAAATACTTGTGCAAGCAGTCCTAGTAGCCATCCCATTGGGTAACAAATAAAATGCGTTATTCAATTAATTAAAAAGCAATTAAGGTTGTTAAAACCAAAAAGCAAAGATTCTTAAAGTGACCTATACCTGAATAGCACAAGACATACAAAAAGTGTACCAAATACACAATTAAAAAAAAAACAGTTATAACCATGATGTGTCCTAAACACAAGAAATAAAAATAAGTAATGAAAACATGTATCACTACATGAATCAAATCCTGTTCCCGGAGGTTTTATTGTTATTGTTCTCAGGTTGTTTACCTGGCCCAATCCCAATCCTGCCCAGGTTTTTAGATAGGAAAAATGGAAAAATCTTTGAAAATGAGAATCTATCAGCATTTGTATGACATTGGGAGGAAAATTTTGAACAATGTCTTTTATAGACATATTAAGGACAATGTCACCCATTCTTTTAAGTTTTATATTCTGGACAGCATTGAGGACATAGCCCGGCTGGCCCTTGGAAAGATGTGCTTGAATGGAAGGAGCTTAAGTGGCAATTAAAATTAGATTCCACTAATGGTCATGGTTTGAATGGTATGGTATCTATATGGTCCATATTGTGCCTTAAGTCTTCTTTATAGTTATAATATTTTAAACTGTCTTATGTGTAAAAAGTTGGGAACAGGATTTGATTCATGTAGTGATAGTTATTTTTATTACTTATTTTTATTTTTTGTGTTTAGGACATATCATGGTTATAACTGTTTTTTAAAGTTATGTATTTGGTATACTTTTTGTATGTCTTGCACTGTTCAAGTACAGGTCACTTTAAGAATCTTCACTTTCTGGTTTTAACAATCTTAATTGCTTTTTAATTAATTGAGTAATGTATGTGAATTGTTACCCAATGGGATGGCTAATAGAACTGCTTGCACAAGTATTTATTCAGAGTTTTTACTGTGTATTTTTACATTCTGAAGTCCAGTTTGTGGATGAAAGTTCTTATTTTTTTTTTTTTATTCTAGATGGTTTCAATGTGGATTTATTAAAATATTTTTACAGCACTGAATTACTGCTTTGGTTTTAATTTACTTTTAATTTGGTTCTTAGTTTAGTTTTGTTTTCTACATTGGTCGTGATGTCTGCAGCTGAAGCAGGTCGTATTTTGGCAGTGATATCCTCCTCACAAGAGGATTTATTTGCCTTGATTGGCAATTTGACATTGCTCATGCAGCAGTTATCACAGCGTGGATGGTATTCTTTGTCAGAAGGAATTAACCAGAGCAGCAGCAGCTAATCGCTTTCTTTAACCTGATTATATGCAAGTTGCAACAATTGACAGAGGCCACAGAGGTTTGGAACAAGGAGTTTTTAACCTTGAATTTGGGCCAGGTTGTCATTGGCAAGAATATACTCCTGGACAGAACACCAATCAGGTTGTGCAGTTGGTATGAGCCCTGTTACTGGCAAACCCATGTGTTCGTACCCTGAAAGACTGGTTGGAGGAGACAGCGGTGTTTTGAGTAGGGAAGGAGAAAACTATGAATATTTCACTTTCTTTTAAAAAAAGAAAAAAAAAGAAAAAAAACCTGCAACTTTTTCAAAACAACCTTACTAAGTATCATAAGTTGCAGCTGAAGTGGAATATTTCAGAGAAAGTATATGAGCGAATCATGTTCCAAAGGGATTAAGGTATTGGAAATATCCAAATGGCATGACATCAGTTTCACTTTTACACAATGATCTTATTGGTTTGTTCAACCAGCAATGGTGTCAACTAATATAAGTTCTTGTCAGGAATAATAACAGAGATATGGCAAACTTCTGAGTGTGATTAATTCTATCAATGACTCCTTACATTCTGACTTAGTTTTTTCTAGTAGAAATAATGATTATCATGATGTATTTGATAAAGCTGATGCTATTGCTGCTCAAGTTAAAATCAAGAAAGGAAAGAAATTAGACAGAGATAAGAGAGACTATGAATGTGGTATAGCATTCCCACCTCCATCCAAGTCTTTCAAAGTAATAAAGTATAGGCTGGTACAGGTGTTAATTTTGATGAGGACAGTAGTTTAGCCTGTGAGCATCCCCATGACAATGGGCAGGGCGAGAAATTTGTGGTACCCCTTTTAGATTTGCTCCAGTCAAGGAGATCCAAAAAGACATGGAATTGGCAGCAACTAGGGGGCCAGAAATAGAAAGGAAAGAGGAGAGTCTCCTACAGGGGAAGACACTACAGGAACTGACTGACCAGTTAATTGTCTACAATGAAAGTGGAGATATTCAAGTGTACAAATATGGGGACTTTCCTGTTAACCAAGACTGGGCTCTACCTTTTATAGGTTCATAGGTTCGTACTAGGCTATCTGCCCTAGGGCATTTATAAGCCTAGCCAGAGTGTGTGTGGCTTTCACTACCCCTTAGGATGAGAATACTACTCCCATTTAGGGTTTAGTTTGCTGTGCCTCTGTCTAGTAGTGACACAGAGATGACCCCCAGGGTAAACCTACGATCTCCCATCCACTCGTCAAGATTTCTCTTGAATAGAGTTAGTGAGGGGCTCTGCCTAACATGGATTGGGATTCTGTTCCAGAGGGTAGGGAGCATCTGGGTTATGAATCTGTCCCTCCAGCACGTCCTATTTATTTCTGTGTTGAGGTTTAAGTCTCTTGCTCTCGTGGCTCTGATGGATTTGGATTTTCTGAGATGGAGCATGTCCATTAATTCCGGATTGGACATGGCCTTGTACGTCAGGCACAGGTCACCTCTCTGTAGGTGGTATGCGACTGAATAGAGCTGGAGTTTTTTCAGTCGGGCAGCATATGACATATGTTTAAGACCCTTTATCCTCTTGGTGAGGAACTTTTGAGGTCTTTCCAACTGCTGCAGGTGTCGGGTAAGATACATCCCAAATGGGGCATTGTATTCAATCATTGGCCTGATAAGAGAAGAGTACAGGGGCACAATGACCTCTCTTCATCTAGATATGAAACCCTTCATGATAAGGTGGGCAATATAGAAGGTCTTCCTAACCACTTTGGCAATGTGAGTGTCAAATGAGAGGTTACTGTCAACCTGGGTCCCTAGGTCCCTGATTACCTCTTCCGTACTTAATGGATTACCACCTATGTGGTAATTTGTGGGTACCTTGCTTTTCCCAAAGGGTATGACTATACATTTTTTGGCGTTCAGCTTAAGGCCATGGCTCTGGCACCAATTATCCATTTCTATGAGGCCTCTCTGAAGGATGTTTGTGTCCGCTGGAGTATCAATTATGGCACCCAGTTTGCAGTCATCTGCGAACTTTGTCAGCCACAATCCTCCTATGTTTGCCTGTACCTCGGAAAAATAAATGCCGAGCAAGAGGGGTCCCAGGACTGAGCCCTGTGGGACACCGCTTGTGACTGGCTTGGAGTCTGACATAGCTCCAGCAACTCTGACCCTGTGGGTTCTGTCCTTGAGCCAGTTTGCAACCCATCTCGTGACATATGGGTTTACATTTAAGCTGGTGAGTTTGTCTATGATGCCCGAGTGGGGTATTGTGTCAAAGGCTTTTGCAAGGTCAAGGTAGGCTGTGTGAACTGCCTTACCCTCATCAATGGCCTTAGTGACTGTTTCAAAAAAGTCGACCAAGTTCAAAAGGCAGGATCTGCCCTTGACAAAGCCAAATTGGGTAGGATCCAATGTCTGTAGGTCCCCAATGTCTTTGTTTATGACAAATTGAAATTGAAAGGGATTTAACTTTTGTACCCACTTGTAGAGCCTGAATTGATGACATTTTAGTTGACTTGAAACTTTTTACATGTAAATTAAATTTCAGTTTGTATTTTGGTGAGAATGGTATCAGGAACATATACTCTGCTAAACTTTGTTCAAATCCAAGCACATTCAATCTCCTGCTACATCCTTTCATCTCTTTCTTGGAGAAAATTTGTGAATTTGATATCAGGCGAACTTTGAAAAGAAAGTCAAATGTTAATTATTCCAATCTGACAGATGGTGAATTGACATTGTTGAGGCATGTTATCAACAATAGCCAAATAATATTGATGAAACCTGATAAGGGGGGTGGGTTAGTGGTCATGAATTCAAATGACTATGTGATCAAAATGTTTGAGATCCTGTATTGTGATACCTATCGTGGTATCTATAAATGACAGGAACATTGCCTACTACAAAACTGATGTTTTTTTGAATGATTGTTTAAAACAGCATGTCATTTCACAGGGTGAGTTGGTGAGTTAGACTTTCTTACTGTGGTCAGTCCTAGAACCCCACAATCTTTGGCATACCAAAGGTCCATACCGACCTGATAGACTTACCCATTCGACTTATTGTCGGGGGCAAATTTTCTAAAACTTTCACCCTACCTCAGTTTATTGATTACCATTTGAAAGGTGTCACGGAGGGGGTCCCTCATCTTTATAAGGACTCCTGGGACTTTCTTAGTAAATTATCTGAAAGCTTGTATAGTGAGAACATTATTTTTGTTACTGTTGATGCCATCAACTTGTTCTCAGTAATTTTCCACAACACCGGGCTTGAATGATTTTATGATTTTTTTTGTGTAGGAGAAGTACTTTGGAACATTCTAGGATAAAATTATACACTGACCTGATGGAAGTTGTGCTTAGGAACAATTTTACATATTTTCAAGGACAACTCTTTAAGCAAAGCACAGGTGTGGCCATGGGGCCTGCATGCTGTCCAACCTTTGTCAATTTGATCATGGCCGAATGTCAATTTAGATATGTTTTGACCTCCCCTTTTTTCAAATTGCTCCCTTTTTGGGTGCTACCTTGATGACATTATTATTTTTTGGAAGAGTAGTATGGAGTATCTTGAGGAATTTTTTTGTTATTTGAATAACACCACCTCATTTTTGAAGTTCACTATCTGCACTTCTTGTGATTCAATCAATTACTTAGATGTCAATATTTCTAAAAATGGATATCAGCAGAGGTCGATTCCACCATTTATAGGACGCCCACATATTCAAATTTGTAACTGCATTTTAAAAGTTGGCATCCTGTGCACCAAAAAGAGCCATAGTTAAAGGGCAAATGGTGAGACTCACAGGCATGATTTTGTAACATGAAGTTTTTCTACAGGAAACATAAAGTTAAAACTGATGTTTATGAGACGGGGGTACCCTTCCAATTTTGTTCAAGGTATTATGGGGGAAGTGATATCCAAACGAGAGCAATCTCTGTTCATTCCCATTTTAGAGAGGGGGGCATTGGGTCTAGGAGGCGAAACAGCCTCTGGCCATACGGATGGTTATGGTAGGGCTATGATTGTGACGTATAATCTGGATGTTAAACACATCAGTGCTGTGATCCAGAAAAATTAGAATGTGTTTAAAATTGGGGGTGAGCAATTCAGTATTTAAGGTCCTTCCCCTTCATCTCTCATAGAGTGACTTTGAGACACGAACATGGGCAGATGAAAAAATGTGGCTGATGCAACCAGTGCAGGCACGTTTTTGAGGGGTCAGTTCTTCACATAGTAGACTATGGTAAAGTCTTTTTAAGGCAGAAGTTTTATTGTTATAGTTCTAGGTTGTTTACCTTGCACAATGACAATCCTGCCCAGGTTGTTACGCATGAAAAAAGGAAAAAAAAATGTTGAAAATGAGAATCTATCAGCATTTGTATGACACTGGGAGGAAAAATTCAAACAATGCCTTGTACAGACATATTAAGGACAATGCTGCCTATTCTTTTAAGTTTTATATTCTGGACATCATTGAGGACATAGCCTGGGAAGCCTTGGAAAGACATGCTTGAATGGGAGGAGCTTAGGTGGCAATTTAAAATTTGATTCCACTAATGGTTATGGTTTGACTGATACAGTATCTATAGGGTCTGCATTAACCCGTAAGTCTTCTTTATATTTATAATGTTTGAACAAACTGTCCTGTGTGTAAAGAGTGGGAACAGGATTTGTTTCTTGCAGTGATACTTATTTTCGTTACTTATTTTTATTTTTGTGTTTAGGACACATCATGATTATAATTGTTTTTTAAAGTTGTATATTTGGTATACTTTGTGTATATCTTGTACTGTACAGGTGCATGTCACTTTAAAAATCGTCGCTTTTTTGCTTTTTTATTTAATTGAGTAACACATTTGATTTGTTACCCAATGGGATGGCTAATAGGAGTGCTTGCAGAAGTATTTATTCAGTGTTTTTACTGTGTTTTTTTTTTTTTTTTTTTACATTCTGAGGAAGTCCAGTTAGCGGAAGAAAGTGCTCAATGCTTTTTATTCTGGATGGTTTTAATGTGGATTTATTAAAGTCTTTTTACAGCACTGTTTTACTCCTTTGTTTTTTAATTTACTTTTAGTCATGCAGATGTCTGTGGCCTATACTCAGCATGCCATGCACCAGCACCTCTTTCTGCAGAAGGTACCTGCACTGCAGCAGTTCAGACTGGTGTCGGTCACTCACTCCCACCCACTTACTAGTTGCTTCAGAGCTCAGATTGCTAGTCAGTCAAAGATCATTTGGGACACAGTCAAGGTTTTATCCCTATGTGTCGTGCAGCTGGCTTAAATGAAACCTTTTGAGGTAACTAGTTTTCTGTAAAAATGTATTTCATACCATTTTATATCATTTATATTCACTTAAGTTATTTTCCTTCAGTATGGATTAACAATGTACAAATACTGGAATAATGTCAGGTGTGTATATTTGATTGTAGGTGTATTTGCTGATCTGTTTTTCCTTTCAGATCATAAACATTGTTATACTCTCTCCTGAAATCCTTCTGTGTTGTTTAAAATTAATTACAGATATTCACTGCCTATTACATTCTTGAAAATAGCCTTGCTAGAGTCTGAATGAAAATATACCAGATTTAGCTTTGTTGCATCTTCTGGCTGGAATATATTATCTGTTCTTGAAATAGCTACTGACTGTAGGTTGTCAAAGAATATTATGTTGTGTTTTTTGTAAATATGAAGAAACCATACCCTTTCTCTGTATGCTTATTTAAACAACATGCCATAGATGCAGCACTTTCAAGAAATGGGTTGTTATTCCACTGGAAAACAGAATCTTCCCCTTCATCCTATTTAGAATTACTACCATGTACGCACTGCATCTTTATAATTAAGGCTGCATTATTAAAATTCATTATCTGCAAGACCATTTAAATTAGTCTCTGTAATGTGATTGTGCTGGCTGATTTTTGTCATTTATTCTTGACAGTGCCTAGTATGTTTCTTCTGTGTCTGATTTATTATGAGTCACTAAGAACATCTCCCTACTGATAAAGTATGCTCTGCAGAGAGGGCTGTTGAATGTGCTCTGTATCATTAGGTAATTGTTTTTGTCTCTCTAGCAGAAATTAATACTATGTGTTCAGCACAAAGAAACTGCAGGAGTGGGTGTCTTGTGGGTAGAGTTATGCTATCATTTTAATTCATTACCGCTACTAGTTTCAAGGAGAATGGATAGTAGCTCATTTATTTTGATCAATATTTCCTGAATAATTGTGAGTTACAGTACACACACTCCACATTCTTACATGTATACGCACTATGAGTGTATATGATGTATGTATATATATATATATATATATATACATACACATATATAGGGTCTATATTACATCGTTGAACTCACAGGAGTCCGAACAATGTAATATTGAACCATGAAGTTCAAAACCCAATAACTATGAAAACATTGTTCCATTATAAAAAAAACAAAAAACTCTTACAATTTAAACTGAAACTAATGTGGGGGGCTTCGCACCCACACACCCCAACTTGGTGGCTGTGCCCCCACACCCCCCTACTTAAATATACCAACTCCGAGATCGCAGCACAGTGGAGGAAATAGCAAAGCCCCGAAAATGGCCCACCAATTTTTTTCCCTGGGAAAAAAATCGGTGTACCGTGGCTTCGCTTTTTTTGTAGTTCGAACATTTGGCTTCGATATTACAATGTTCGGACTCCTGTGAGTTCGACATTGTAATATAGACCCATATATATATATATATATATATATATATATATATATATATATCTATAGATCTACTTCAGTAGATTGAATGCTCACATAATTGAAATTTAAATTATGGAGAAGAAAAGATTGCAAACTCATAACAATGAAACTGTATTATGTCGAACCTTGTAAGAATGAAAGACGTACTGTGCATGTCAGACCAACAAGTGTTCAATGGAGGTTGTGGAGCACTGGCAAAAACAGCTGCTCCATTTAAACACTTCATAACATTTTCAAAGTTTTTGCAGGGGAGCTGTACTCCCCCCCCCCCCCCCCCCGCACACCACTGCAAATAATATATACCAACTCTGAGATCGCACTTCAGTGGAGAAAAGGGTAAATTTCCCGATCCTCACTGTACCGAGATCTCCATTCCAAAAGATTCAAAGTATTTAAATGGAGCAGCTGTTTTAGTCAGTGCTCCATGATCTTCATTGAACACCTCCTACTGGTCTTTGACATGCACAGTTTGTGTTTTGTTCTTACGAGATTTGGCATAATACACTTTCGTTGTTATGAGTTTGCGATCTTTTTGTCTTAGTAATTTACATTTCAATTATATGAACATTTGATCTAGTGAAGTACAACTATATATATATATATATATATATATATATATATATATATATATATATCTACAGATCTACATCATTTAATTGAACAACTGTAACATGTAAACCCGAAACATTGAGACCATAGCAAGAAAGTTTAGATTGTTGAACTATCAGAAAGTTGATGGTCTAAACACTGCAACTCGCAATATTGCACTTCAAAACATTGAAAATCTGGTAGTATAGCTTTATTTAAAGTGACACGCAGTCCCAACACCAACAACACTGAATTAGTGCTTCCTAATTCCACATCAAGGCTCAGTGCATAGTTATATCAGCAGTGTCACCTGTAGCCAGAAAGCTGTATCCAAACACTTGTAACTCACATTTTCAAAATTCTACTGATATCTCGCAAGAATTCCACAGGATCATACGCAGACTAGTTCTGCAATATACTGTCAAACTGACAGTGTCGCTGCCATAACTTCCTTTTCTTAGGGGATGGGGGGCAGCTTGTACACATACGGACCCGTAGCTCCTCTGTTCCCTGACTAGAGCTGATATTAAAACAGATAAACTGCTCACCTTAGTACTGATCAGACATTTCAAGTACCTCTGCCATGCCTTTACCAAATTTTGTGTGTATGGTAGGAACAGGGTGTGACACATTCCAGAATGACACTGGGAATAGCGGTGGAAATCTGGAGAAAGCTGCAGTTCTGGTACTGAATCTCCTCACCTTTCCCAACAGGTACCAATCACTAAAGTACTTGATCATTTTTTTTCCCTCCACAAGGAATGAGTCCAAAGCAGATAAAAGGCAGGCAAGACCTAGTCCTCAGGCAGAAAAGCAAGGGTGACCAAGTTCTTTACTACTAACTGGAAATTAAAGGAACTATTGTATAAAGAAGACAGACCCAGACCTTGGACCTTCCTCCACACATTCTGTCCAAAGTGGAAAAAGCACCCCTTTCACACAGCCCCATTCACATTTAGTCTCACACTCTTTATGGCGGCAACCTCAGAATCACATAATATAAATCTGACATAACTCTCATACCCTTGTTCCAACAAAAGATGAAATATACAGTGCCACAGAAAGTTGTAACATTTCAATGATTTGTTTGATATCAGACAAAATATCAGAGGCACAGACTTGCTATAACCACTGTACTTATTAACCAACCCATGTACACTATATAACTGGTGACAGATGACACCCTTATAAAAGTAGATGCCATTCATTATCCAGATTGTTGATCTACTGAGGTCAAACAAATTGTTTACAGTGCTAAACACTACACCTGCAGTACACAATGAGGCATCAACAACTTTCTTCACTAGGAACTGGCCAATTTTCAATGGGAACATAGCAAGATCTAATGTTTCTAAAGTCATTTTGGGTCTATTCTGAACTGTACACAGTTTCCTGCGTACCCGACCCACCTGTTGTAGCAATGCCTTTCTGGTGGTAGGCTGGGAATGAAATCAACAGAAGTGGATGCAATCTCATCATCAGCTAACAAACATGGTGTCTCCCATGAAATGACAGCCCTGTGTTTTAACTCAGAACATAAGGTGTACCGCTCGGTTTCAACGGGATTACCTGCATTATTATCGGCTACAGACTTTGTCAACTGCTCACCCTCACTTAATGATATAGTTACAGCCCGAGCTGTCCATTTAATTTAGTTTGGGGAGTGCTGTCTGCATTAGCGTGCTAGTGTGTGTGGTGGTGGGCACTGCAGACATCTGCATGTGTTTGTGTGTGTGTGTGTGTGTGTGTGTGTGTGTGTGTGTGTGTGTGTGTGTGTGTGTGTGTGTGTGTGTGTGTGTGTGCGTGTGTGTGTGTTTGTGTGTAAGGACATAGCCCTGGCAGATGTTAGAGCACTGTACCAAAATCTGGTGGCCAGATCCAGGGAACCCACTGGAGATGAGTGCATGTCTCCATCCATTGGGGTGTCCTCTCCTGGAAAGCATTCTTCCCCTATGACAGTAAACTGGCTGCCAGTAATGTTAGATACAGCAGTCTGAGACTATTTACACCAATTCGTGCAAATACACACATTTTGTTGCTGTGCATTACCTTTTCTATGACTCGTTGAACACTATTGAACTAATTTTATTCATTACCACATAAAGTTTAATTTGCTTTTGTACCTGAAGTTTGCAATCATTAATTTTATATTCATATGCTTTCTGTGTCATCTTTGCCAATGTTTACCTTTACTGTTTTTTAATTTTTAGTCATACCGTATGCTACCTATCTAGTTATCTAGTTTTTTGCATTGTTGTAGAAGGACAGTATAGCTTCACATTTCTCCAGTCAATAATAATGTGACAAATAGTATGTTGCATATACTTTCTTTCAATGTCCCCAGTCAGCAGTCACATGTAAGCTAGGTAAGCATCCCAGGCTTTTCCTTTTCTTTGAGCTTGTCTTTATAGTAGCTCATTAGTGGTTTTGTTTTATTATTTTCAAAAAGATGCAATCAAATGAGATAAGATTTGCACACTTATCATTGCAGGTCCCTCCATGAATACATTTGTTATAATAACACCTTTACCACAATGTTCTGCTTCACAGGAGGCATACTGCTCTTCTTAAAACAGAGTGACTACCACCAGCACTTTATTTTATTTGCTTTCTTTACTACTAAACCATCTACTAACCAGATAACTGACATGATCCTTGTAGACCCTATTCAGCCATGACCCACACCACAAAGGTAAGAGCAAACATTGTATCCATGGACAATACACCGTAACCATTTAACTTCAACAGCGTGTCTAAGGAAGGTGGAAGTAAACCAGGGTTATGGAAGAAACCCACTTGAGCAGGAGGACAAGCAAACTTTACATAAAATTAACTGTAAATTAGTGAATAATGGACAATGGATGTATGAGTTAAAAAAACAAACCATTTCACCACTGTGACACCCTTATATCTCAGCAATCAACAAGCTGTAGTCCTACAGTCATTTTGCAAATTCTGCCAAGGTCCTTAAATTGGGGACATTCTGCCCAGTTTTGGCCATCTTTTCTGTGTGGAAAAAAATCTTTTCACATGCCAACCACACATCAAGGTCCTTATCATTTTGTTTGCTAGTATGGTTGGCATATTCAACTTGTTTTATAAATATTAACATGGATTCTGGCTACATAGCTTAACATAATGAAGTATTTCATGGCTTTATCTGAGGACTTAACATTTTTAATCAGATTGTTGTTTTCACAAGACTGAATCTTTTAATATTACATACTCATTCATCATTTTGTGCTCTGTTGAACCATTTTTTCCATTACTGAATGATTACATATTTTTTTCTAAATTTCTTATGACTGTATAACTTAAAAACAACACTTCATTTTTGACAATTCAAATTTTTGATTTTCCAACCAGTCACTTACGGATTATTTTGGTCTCCCCTTTTTCTCATATGAATTCCCATTTTGGATACCATTTTACCAATTCACTTACCACCAAATTATGATAATGTTTTGTCTTTGCACTCTCACATGTATACTGGTCGGCTTTAAGTTTTACTAGTGAAGTGTGCTTTCAACAACGCAATTGTCAGCATTCAGTACAGTAATAGTCTATTGTTAAAATGTAAGAAGTTACATGGAACAAAGCAGACCTGATTTTTTGTGCTTGTGTCTCATATGCAACCCTTAATCTTTAATAACATCCTGTGACATCACATAGACATCAACATAAAACCAAATTATTTGATAATAACAATGTACAGTGGCTGGCAGAGCTGTCTTTTCAGTCCATAACCAGCACCTATAGTAAAAAAAAATCTTGTAGAAAAGGATTGCATGTGCAGTAAGCAAGCTAAATCTTTATGAACATGTATCAAAAGCTGAAGGAAATACCAGATGAAATTATGTTTGGACTATATGAGTCAGCAAGGCATTATGTTTTACTTCAGATGCTAGATGAAATGGACACTGCCTCATATCTTAAATATGAAAAATGTGGCAAGGGAAAAAGAAGTCTGCAGTAAGTGTGGATGACAGTCTGTCTTACTGGAATCATAGGTATTCAGGCATCTCAGAGGCTGGTTCTGGATCTTTCTTCAGCTTTTTTTAGAGTTATTGCAGTTTCAATTTCAAATTTATTTTATATATTTTAATACAAATCATTGATAGAGAATGCATGCTAAAACACAATATACAACAAAATAAATAACTAAAATACAAATTAGTACATACAAATATAAAATACAAATGAAAGCTTCAACTGACATAATCTGTAGGTAAAAGTAGTAAGCAAAGTTCATAGATGAATGAATGCCTATGGCAATCATACTGATACTTTGGACTTGTATGAGTAAACTTGATTTAACAAATAACCATTACAGGACCTTCTAATGCAAATCAAAGTGGAGCAATCCTGAAGCTACAGAGGTAGCTTCCATAGGTGTGGTAATTGACAAGACATTAGAATAGTCAAAGTGGGAGGAGAGCAAGACATGTAATACTACATGGAGATCCTCTTCGGTATTATGTGCCTGATCCTGGAAGATGTTTTGGAGATAGAAGCAAGATGACTTTATTACAGTCAAAACTTCAGACATTATCACTTTGTCAAGGATAACACTGAGACTGTGGGACTTGGAGACAAACTTAAGTCTAGTGCCACCATAAAATTAATGGAAGGAGTGGCAATGGTAACAGATCTCTCAGAGTATCATAAACAGCCATGGCCAAGCCTTGAATGTGTTTAGCTTCAGCCAGTTTACAACAAGCCATTGGTAAATGGCCTCCTAATCATCCTGAAAAGACCACATACTTGCCATTGGATGCTTAAGAAAAGAGAAGTAAAGCTGAGTGTCATCAACATAGTAATGATATGCTAACTCTCTCCATTTAATTAGATCCCCAAAGGAGATGTATACTCACTGTGAAAAGTGAGAGATCCAAAATCAAACTATGTGGTGATCCATAGTCAAGTGGGTGAAAATCTAAAGACTTTAGTCCTGAGACCACCTTCTGGGTATTGCTGAAGAAATACAACAGTAAGAACATAAATGATCATACTAGATACCATGATCAATAGTGTCAGTTGTCACCAAGAGATCCAGGAGGATCAGAACTGAGTGACAATGCTAGTCTCTGTTTATAAGAAGAATATTTACCACCCTAATTAGGACAGTCTCAGCATCATAGCAACAGTGGAAATAGAATCAAAGTGTCTATGAGTCTATGAGTTTACTGACTTTAAGATAATATTCAAGCTGGCATAGATGATGTTATTGATAACTGCCTAAAATGAAAGGTTCAAGATAGGATGGAAATGATCAAAAACATAGTGGGTCCCTATAAGTGGGTAAACAAAGCCTTCTTTAAAGCAGTTGGAAAAATCCCATACCTCTGGGAGGAAGTAGCACCACAGCAACCTTCGGTACCTACACCTGAGGTTTAATTGTAAGGAAAACTAGAAAAATAAAGACCACAATTTCCTCAGTCTCAAAAATGTTATAGTGGCGTTCTGTGTATACCTGTGAGTTTTGATTACAAGTAGAATTTAAGAAATAATAATTTCACCTTTTCCAGCCGCCATCACTCCCACATATTAGCTTTTGCAACCTACTATGCATACAATTGAGCAATGCCAGTTGTAGAACAGGTGGGTCCATGGCAGAAGCCCTTACTAAGCCTGTAGCATACTCCACACCTACAGCCTGAGTTGTGGATGCTGCCATGATTGAGATGTTTTGTGATGCCTTTTATATCTTATTTTTAAAAGATAATAACTTGTAGTGTATGGAAAACCCTGAGTATGTTTTGAATTTGTGGAAAAAAGCATGCTTATTAAGCAACATTCTGTCATCTACTTTTAAGCTCTAGTCACACACTAGAGCATTAACCACAATCAGAGGTCACCACAAAAGAGCAGTGAGAAGCTATTAAACACTTCATCTGGACTTTTTTCTAAAGCCTGACTGAGTGTTTATTAGTCTGAATGAAGTGTTTAACAGCTTCTCATATCTCGTCTGTGGTGGTTGTTCTCTGTGTGGCAACAGTAATTGTGTTACAGCACTACTGCGCTTTTTTAAATAACTTTTGAATATATGGCTACTGGATCTCATACCATGCAGGCGCAACATTAGCTTCATTTGTATGTTTCATTTTTGTGCAGTAATTCCTGATGTAATTTATATCTGCACTATATGCATCATATGTCATAGGTATGCTTCTGTTATGGCAGTAGACAGCTAAAAAACTGCCATTTTAGATCAGTAAGTGGCCCTTTTGCCTTCTGCCCCAGCAGCCTTCAGCATCTTCAAGCACCCGATCTACAGCATTGTATTATAGTCCTCTACCAAAGCATCCAGACTGCCTACATTATCCTTGAGACAAACTGAAATAATATAAATAAATAAATGAATGAATGAATGAATGAATGAATGAATAAAGAAAGAAATAATAGCATGCGTGTTAACTTTAGAAATGCTATGTCATTCTAAATAAATAAATAAATGAATGTGGGTTAACCTTTGAAATGTTATGAAATGCTAAATAACTAAATAAATAAATGAATAAATAAATAAAATAATGTGAGTTAACCTTAGAGATATTATGGCATTCTAAATAAACAAACAAACAAATAAATAAATAAATAAATAAAAGAATGTGAGTTAAGCTTAGAAATATTATGGCATTCTAAATAAATAAATAAATGAATGTGGGTTAACCTTATAAATGTTGTGGCATTCTAAATAAACAAATAAATGTGGGTTAATCTTAGAATTGCTATGGCATTCTAAATAAATAAATAAATCAATAAATAAAAGAATGTGGGTTAACCTTTGAAATGTAATAGCATTCCAAATAAATAAATAAATAAACAAATAAAAGAATATGGGTTAACTTTAGAACTGTTAAGGCATTCTCAATAAATAAATACATAAGCAAAAGAATGTGAGTTAACCTTAGAAATACTATGGCATTCAAAATAAAAAATATATATATAAAAGAATGTGAGTTAACCTTAGAAATGCTATTGCAGTCTAAATAAATAAATAAAAGGATGTGAGTTAACCTTAGAAATGTTATAGCATTGTAAATAAATAAATAAATAAATAAATAAATAAAAGCATGTAAGTTAACCTTAGAAATGTTATGGCATTCTAAATAAATAAATAAAAGAACATTGGTTAAATGTTATGGCATTATAAATAAATAAATAAATAAATAAAATAATGTGGATTATCCTTAGAAATGTTATGGCATTCTAAATAAATAAATAAACAAATAAATAGAAGAATGTGGGTTAACCTTAGAAATGTTATTGCATTGTGAATCAATCAATCAATCAATCAATCAATCAATAAAATAATGTGGGTTACACTTAGAAATGTTATGGCTTTCTAAATAAATAAATGAAGAAATAAACCTAACACTGCCCAGACACCCTAGCCACAATAGAGGCATGGCTAAAGCCTGAAATAAAAGATGTTGAAATAATACCCTGGTTATAATATTATAAGGCTTGATAGAACACATAAAAGAGCTGGTGGAATAGCTATAACCTTCCCAAATACGCTCACAGTAACTACCTATACAGACACAATCCTAAATTTTGGAAAAGCAGAAATCCTAATCTCATTCCTAAATCCTAACAGAGCCAACAGCATATGCTTTGTTGTGCATCCTCTCAGGACAAAACATTCCAATAACTGAAAACATAGGATCCTGGATTGCAGATGCAATCACAGATGAAATTATCCTTCTAGGCAACATAAACATTGAATGGCAGTCATTATCTACAAATTCAGCAGTCAACAGCATGACCCTCTTGAGTCACTCAACTTAATAATACACCAACAGGATATGGCAAAAATATCTCCCAACAATCTACCATGGACTGAATCCTGGTTACTGACCCATCTAATTATACCTCCTCAGGTACACTCCCTGATACAGTAAGTGACCACCTGCCATCTTATACCCACATAATTATCCAACAACTATCAAAGGAACATAAGCTCAACATTACCAGTAATGTCTCCAATTTCTCCAAGGAATCTTTCATTGAAGCTCTGAAAGCAGTTAACTGGCCCATCCTAAAAACACTCCCCTTAAATGATGTATATGAATATTTCAATGCATCATGTTTAAATATTCTCAACATCTTAGCCCCACAGTGTACAAAAGGAATTAAAAACAGCCATACCACATGGCTCACCAACCAATGCAAACTACTTATGAAAGACAGAGACAAAATGTGAATTAACTGGCAAAAGAATAAAAATGACAAAAATTGGCAACTATTCAGACAGCTATGAAACCAAGTCAAGAAATAAGTTAATAGAAAGAAAAAAGTCTTATTATACTCACTTACAAGACAGACATAAAAACAATCCTAAAAAAACTCTGGTCCATCATATCCTTTCTCTTCAACCCAGGTACAAAAAGGATCCCAACCCATACCCAGACACCCCCCCTCTTCAAACAGCTACCCATTTCAAAACATAATTCATAGAATGCATAGCCAATTTAACCCTAAACTCACTTAACACACCCCCTTCTGCTCGGCTAACTTCCTCTGCCTTAGACCCTAGAACATTTCCTTCACAAAACTCACTTAACTGCGACCTCTCCAATGCACATACAGACAACTCCACCCTCTTTACCCTTCAACCAGTTTCTATAACTCTCATAAAAAAGCTTTTACATAAACTAAAACCTTGTTCCTCCTCAGATGACAACCTTCCCCCAGAATACCTAAATCTAGCTGCAGATGAAATAGAACACCTAGTCACCATTCTTATTAATAGATCAATAACATAATCTTGTTTCCCTAACTTGTGGGAAATGACCCTTATTATCCCTTACATAATGGAAATAATTCCACTGACATTACTAATTTCCATCCCATAGCCACCCTGTCTCCACTTTTTAAAATCCTTGAAAGAAGTATATACCAACAATGTCTCCACTATCACTGGCAAAATAAGCTAATCACAAATACCAATTGTGGATTTTGGCCAGATCACAGCACCTCCACTGCATTACTAACATTTATATACATAATCAATAAAGAGCTTGCAACTCTAATAAACTTGTGTCTGCAGTATTTCTAGATCTATCAAAAGCCTTTGACATGGTCTCTCACAGTAAACTCCTCAATCAGCTATCCACCCTGGGTCTATCATCTCCATCTTTTCAATGTTTGTCTAGCTACCTTGCCAACAGGCAACAAGCTTTATAATGGTAAGAATCTCTGCATACCTTCCCACTTCCACAGGAGTCCCACAAGGATCCATCCTTCGCCCTATACTGTTTAATATTTTTATCAATAACCTACAGTCATCTTTTTGTGAAGGCACATTGTTTCAAAATGCAGAAGACTCTACCATCATCTGCTCTTCAAACATTTTAACTCACCTCCAAGAAATCACTCAACAATATGTTATCTCCACTGAAACCTGACTTACAACAGCACAACTCCTACTTAACCTCCCCCCCCCAAAAAACAAACTCATCCTCTTTACCACAAAAACTGACACTCCTAACAGAGCATCTTTCAAAATATTCCTGGCAAATGACACTGAAGTTGAACTAGTCCACCATACTAAACTATTGAGTCATAATAGATGAAAATCTTAAATTTGACCTCCACGTTCAAAACAATTTCAATAAAAAATCCATCATAAACTAGGCATGCTATACAGAAACAAACATTTTCTGAGCACAGCCAGATAAAATCCTGTAGCCAAAACTTACCTTCTGCCCTCCCTACTCTATGGAGCACCAATTATAACCAATTTACAATCCTCCATAAAAAAAAAAAAAACATCTTGAAAGCTGCTACAATAAACTTGCTATGTTTGCTATTAATTCATCCTCCTTTACCCTTCACTGTAAAGCTCTGCTTACCCTTAGCTGGCTGGGACTACCTCTCTACCTCTTCTATATTCAACTTATAACATATATAAAGTAATGCACAAACCATTAGTCTGCCCAGCTCTTACCCCTTTAATCGACATGCATAATTGTTAAGGTATTTACCTTACAAAAGCAAGGTGCAGGGTTTGATTCTCACATAAGGTAATTGGCTAGGCATAAAATGGCCCACAGGGAAAGTTAGTCTAGTACTAATCTATGAACTATGAAGACAAAAAATTTCTCACCACTAATAAACCAAATAAATCTCCTGGACAAAGCCTATACTTGTACTCAGTAGCAAAAAATGGAACTCCTTACTTCTAACCACCAGAACTATTTTTAATCTACCCACCTTTAAATGCTCCTTAAAAGAATATTTTACAAAATATTGCACCTTCTCCTGTTTCAATCCTGGCTGAACTTGCTCATTATACTCCTGTCACCCTCTTCAACCTAAATCACATTTCACAACCCTCTTCAATTTTGTACTCCACTCCTTTCTTTTGTTTTCCCACCAACTTACCTTATCCACTTCATCCCTGCAGACCTTTCCTGTACCTCTTTCTCTTTCCTCCCAATTCACCTAAGCTACATTCTTCTTACAATCTCCTTCTCTCCATCCTTCTTCATTCTAAAACCATAATATGAACACCATCTCTCATATTAAGACATCTCTCAATTTCTCCTCACTGTCTTTAATCATATAATCTCTTATATCTCTTTAAAATATCTTATTACAATTGCCTCAGGTGTAATTTATCACATACTATTCTATGCAACAAATAATATGACTATTGTGTTTTTTCTCACATATTTTCTCCAATTCATGTTGTTGTTTTTCATTGCACTTTACTATGAAACATATGTTCAATGTTTTACTCTCATTATGTTTCACTCTTATGATTTGTAGTGTAACATAATACTTTGTGATTTAAAATATATGTACTTGATGTTTTGCAGTGTAAAGTGATACTCTGAAAATTAAAATGTCTGTACACTAGAACCTCTGTAAGTTGACCACCCAAGGGACTGTAACAAACTGTTCAATATATGGAGGTAGTCAACATAAGGAACTAGGCCTACTGTACTGCTACGTACATGTACTTTACTTTCTTGTACAGCTTTTATTAGAGAATATCATACAAAATCATACATAATCAAAACACAATAAAATCATACATACAATACCATACAAAATCAGTACATTTACTGGTCTCTCATGGTTTAATCATTCTTTCTAAAAAAAAGTCAGTCTTGATCTGTTTCTTATTCTTATTACAAAGGTAAGTGGAGAAAGCACTCTCAATGCTGGCTACACCACTCAGCATACTTGGGCATTTTTCCACAGCAAATGACTTCATCTGTATTATCAGATGCCTGACATCCTCTTCTTTTGGAGTCTCTGCAATTTCTGTGTCATCCTCACTTGCTTCTTCCACTTCATCAGCTGCTTCACACACTTTTACGCTGGTCTGTATTTCGGCCAATATCACTTGGAAAATTGTTTCTGGGTCAGGTACATTACAGGCTGCCACCTCATCATCCATTGCAACAAAACCATCTCCATCAAATTCTGCCATGGGAGATGGACTGTCTGAAAGGGCCAAAACATCGTGCTCCTGGATTGTGACAAATCCAACTTTCTTGAAACTCTTTTGTATCATTTCTGTGTGAACTTTCTTCCAAGCAGAACTGATCCAGTGGACAGCATCCAGAGTGTTAACTGATGCAGCGGATGAAGTTGCTTCCACAGTCGGACCACAGGTTTGTGTTTTAGTAATGGCTCACTGCAGAAGCTGGCTCAGTAGTGCATTTTAAATGTTTTGATGATGCCTTGGTCAAGAAGCTGGATTTTTGAGGTCGTGTTTCGAGGCAGAAATGTCAGTGTCATGTTTGTGAGATGATTCACTTGCGGGTGGCCAGGACAGTCGTCTACTGTCAGTAGAATAGACTGTTTCTTCATCTTCATTTCTCAGTCGATACCCCTTCACTCCTCAAATAAGGCACCAGTCATCCACGTGCATTTGTTTGAACTTCAAGTGATGGGGAGGTCTTCAGTCTTCAGGTTCTTGAATGCACGTGGCTTTGCTGATTTACCAGTCACCAACAGGTTTCTTTCTGGTTGAGCTAGTGGAAAGCAGAACTGTGAAACATTCTTTGGAAAGTTTTCTGCTCTTACATCTGTCACCCTTCATAACAAGGCTCCTGTCAGGTATTGCCTTGAAAAAGAGTCTGCACTCATCAGCGTTAAAGATGCCATCATCGTTGAAGCCTCTGGCAATGTCTGGGAACTTTTTGATGAACTCTTCCACAACTTCTGCTGGAACTTCACCACACAAGACTTTCTGGGAGATCTTGTGTCAAAGTTTAAATTTCTCAAGCCAACCACTTGATGCTTGGAAATCTGCCACCCCGAATTCCTGTGTGAATTTTTTCACAACTTCTTGAATCATTGGCCCAGAGATTCGGGCGTTAACTGCCCTCATTTGTTTGAACCAGCTTAATGTGACTTTATTGACTTCATCAAGGGAAGTTTTCCTCCTTTCAGCTGTAGGTCTCTGCTTTCCTTACTATATCTCTCCAAGTAGTCATGTTCATGTTTTTGGATGTTGCTAACTGTGGTCTTGCTAACACCAAAATGTTCTGCTGTCTTTCTTTGGCTGCTGCTTTCCAGAAAATGTAGAAGATCAACCTTTTCCTTCAATGTCAGCTCTTTGAGTTCATTCCTTTGGGCCATCATGTCTCAATTAACTGTAAAATGTTTCAGTAGTTATAGGATGTGCCTACAATTCAGACCAATCCTTCATGCTGAAAAAATCTTTAGCAACACAAGTTAGACAATAGATCGTTAGGCCTAATCCAACACGTGGTAATAATAAAACATGAAAAAAAACTTGTACTAAATAAAAAAATAATACAACTAAGGGGCAAAGTCCACTCCTTCTACCCCATGTAGAGTGGACTCAACTGGTCAAGTTATAGATGGTAAATTAATATTGTGTGTCACAGTCCAAGTGGTCAAGATACAACTTACAGAGGTGGTCAACATAGAGAGGTTGATGTTCCATCGAGTAGATGTGGTGCATGTCCAGTCTATGAAAGTTAGGTCAACTTAAAGAGGTGGTCAATGTAAGGAGGTGGTCAACTATGGAGGTTCTACTGTAATTGATTTTTATAAGATTGTGATTGTCATTGTGGAGCTTTTCTCTCTGAGCCTACACTAAAAATGGTCACCTTCTGGCCGAGTCAGACTTTCCCAGTAAACAAATGTACAAAAAATAAATTAATGAATAAAAGAATGTGAATTAACCTTAGAAATATGATGACATTCTAAATAAATAAATAAAAGTATGTCAGTTAACCTTAGAAATGTGATGGTATTCTAAATAAACAAATAAATAAATAAATAGACAGATATATAAATAAATAAATAAATAAATAATGTGGTTACCTTAGAAATCTTATGGCATTATACATACATACATACATACATAAATAAATAAATTAAAGAATGTGAGTTAGCCTTAGAAATGTTATGGCATTCCCTTGGCTCAAGATTGAGTAGACTAAATTCCAGAGCACAAAACTATTAGCACAATGACTTAGACAACAGAAAATTGAGAGGGATGTTGCCAACCTTAGGGACAGTAACAACAGAAACATAAAATGAGACCCTAGATAAGTATCAGTGATATTTTGGAAATGCCATAAAATATGTATACAGCTTAGGAATGGCGAAGTCCAGAAAAGATACAATATTTATTGAAGACTTAAACATGCCAAAGTTAGAGGAAAAGGAGGCTCGAGAATTAATAGCTAAGATGGGTGGAGATAAAAATGATGATGTATAATCAATCAACAGTGACGTCTTGTTGCATTCCCAAAAAACATATTATCAACAGCCCCTCTCATTTCCTGTGGAAGCTTGGATAAAAGTTATAAAAATCTGGAAGGTTTAACAATATTTTAAAAGGAAGGACTGTGCCAGTTTCTTGGAAGAAAGGTGTAGTGGTTGTAGTATCCCAAGAGAGCAAAGACCCTTTAAACCCAGCTTCGTGTAGACCAATTTTATTTGTGGACCATGATTATGAAGCATTTATATCTATACTAGCTAAAAGAATGGCTAAAGTGTTTCCAAAGCTGACAGATATGGATCAGTGTTTTTTTTTAGACAGGAGGTAAACATTTGACAATATTAACTGAATGATGATTTAGGGGGAAGCAGAGTGCAAGAAGACACCAATATTGTTTGTGGGTCTTGGTACAGAGAAGGCATTCAGTAGAGTTAGCTGGGAGTTAATGAATAGGGCAACAACAACATTTGCATTTCCTGATACAACAATGGGATTAATCAGGTAGATATATAAAAGGCCAGAGGCAAGGGTTAAAGTTGTAAGGTTTCTTTCTGACAAGCTTTGCTTGACCAGCGGAAGCAGGCATGGGTGTCCTCTTTCTCCTTTGTGATTTCCATTATATTAAAGGCCTCTGGCAAAGAAAATAAGGGGCTCACAAATTCAGAAGTATAACTGCTATGATAAATACAAAATAGTCTTATTTGTAGATAGTATTATTCTGAACTTAATAATTCCAGAAAATGATATTTCACTGTTGTGAAACATTATGAGGCAGTTTGAAGTTTTTTCAGGGTATAAAATAAATGAAGATAAAAGGCTATAGTGCTGAACTATTTTCCCACACAAGAATTATTCAGCAGGACTTGAAAGAAAACAACAATCATGCAGAATATTATATTGACAAAGTAGCAGAAAGTTGCATTTATAGTTGAGTTTAGAACAGCAACTGCAGTTAAAAAGGAGATTACTACACCATATAAAATAATGCCGTATAACTATAATAATTCATCAGAGGAGGTTAAAAAGACTGGGAAATAAGAATGGAAACACAACATAAAAATGAAACGTGGGAGGATATTTGCATGATTTTACAACAAAACCTAGAAGGCTTAGGACTTTTGCATGGAAGTACATAGATATTTTATGACGGACAAAGACTTCAGAATGTTTTGTCATGGGTAGGCTGCAGTTACTGGAGGTATGATGGAAATGAGAGGGGCTGATAATAAAACGTTTTTTGGGAATGCAACAAGTTGGTCGATTTCAAAAGTTCCCAACAGGATACTTTATCGGAAATGCTGGAGGAGGAAATACTTGTATCTAAGGTAATTATTGTTTCAGCATGGACATAGAAACCAAATTGCCTAGGCAAAGTAAGGCCCCACTCAGTTTAACGCTGTTAAGCTGCCAAAAAAATTCTATTAGAAAAAAATGGAAATCAAAAGCTAAACCAGCTGTAACAGAATTATTGAATGCTTTAAATGAGTAAATAAAATAACTGGAGATGAGAACTTTAGAGACGGGAGGGACAGACTACATAGAAATAAATGGAATCAGTGGGAATAATACATGTAGAATAATGATCAGGCAGGTCTTAAACAATCTATGCAATGTTAAATTGAATAACTGTTAGGAAAGAAACCATACGTGTATAATGAACATATTTGTATTTTTTCTTTTTTATAACTGTATGTGTACCCATGTCACTGTGTAATGTGTCAAGTTAATAAATGTGTTAAGAAAAGACTGGCTGGACTAAAGTTGGTTAACTCCAGAACAGAGGGGAGTAGATGTGGAAGTCATCACTCCATGACATGCAGGTAATAATCAAAACGAAACCCCTTCATAATGAAGAGGAAGTGGTTAGAAAGGGGCAGAACCAGGTGGATGGTAGCTGAGAGGAAATCTGCAGTTTGCTCCTATAGCCATATATTCATATGAACTGATGTGCATAGTAGCAACCTGAGCCAAATGAAGCTCTGAGATGGAACAGATATTAACCCAACTCCTGGTCCTATCCTGTGTAGGCATATGAATAATGAAGACCCCAAGTAGTATTGCAACCACAAAACGGGAACCAAAGTTGTCATTGTGTTATATCTCATTACTAAATCCAAGGTTAATATAATACAGCAGGTCAGAGATAACCACTGATGTTTTGAGAATGGATCTCACATTAATATACAGGACCCTAAAAGGGGCCACAGCAGAACAGGTCTCAGTTACCTGCTGAAAAGGACAAAGTGTCAACGTATGTTCAACTGTTTTGTGCATTTCATGCTGTTAAACAAGCACATTTTTGTTTTGTAACTCAAATGGAAGAACATCATAGTTGTTTATGATGGATATGTATATTGTTTAATACAGGCAGTCCTGTAAATGCCCCGTTGTGATCAGTGCACCACCGCATTAAACAAATATATATATATATGTATATGTACATATATATAAATGTACATATATATAAATGTACGTATATATAAATGTATATATATATAAATGTACGTATATATAAATGTACGTATGTATAAATGTATATATATATATATATATCTATATATATATAAATGTATGTATATATAAATGTACGTATATATAAATGCATTTTTATTATCTTTTCTATGAGCCTATTTTTCCTGTGTCAAACTGCAGAATGTCTCAGTAGGTCAGTGGTTTATCCTGATTGACAAAAGAAAAAAAATGTTTCCCTACTGAAATGTCGGCATTCGAAATGCTGGGTGCAAAACACCAAAAAAAAAAAAAAAAAAAAAAAAAAAAAGACCGAAACCCTGAAGAAGACCAAATCTTGAAAGTTTCTGTTCTTTTTAAAATTTCTTTTTGCAGATCATCAAACCTCGGGGAAAAGGGAATATTCTGAGAAATAGCATCTCAGAGTTAGTATGTGTAAGTCATTTCTTTTGGCCATTCAGTTTCCTTGCTTTGAGACTTGCTGCAGCGGGTCCTAACTTTTCAAATCGTTAGCAAAAAGAATATTACAATGAAAAATAAAGTGGAATCCTGCGCACTTGGGATCAGTCCAAAGGACAGATAGATGTAACTTCTTTGGTTGTTTCATCCCCGGTTGGATATTAGATGTCTGGAAGCCCACCAGGGAGCTTACACATAGGCCTGCTTTCTACATTTGCCTCTTTGTTCATATGTTCATAGGTTCATCGGTGTGTACTAGGCTAATGGCCCTGGAGCCTTTACAAGCCTAGCCCATAGGATTACCCTGGCATTGTGCCACCTGACCTTAGTTCCTAGTGCCTCTGTCGAGTAGAGCCACTGGAGTGATCCCAGGGTGAATTTTCTGCTTCCCATCCACTCATCAAGATTTCTCTTGAAGAGGGTCAGCAAGGTGCTCTGTTTGACATGTATGGGAGGTTTATTCTATAGCATGAGCAGTCTCTGGGTTATGAACCTATCCTTTCAGCATGTTCTGTTGATTGTGGTAATGAGGTTGAGGTCTCTGGAGTGTGTGATGCGCAGGGATTGGGATTTCTTTAGATGTAGCATTTCTAAAAGAGCTGGGTCAGACATGGCTTTGCAAGTCAAGCAGAGATCGCCTCTAAGTAGGCGATATGAGAAAGAGAATAGTTGGAGTTTTTTTAATCTGTCCATATAGGACAAGTGTTTAAGGCATAGGATCCTCTTTGTGAGGTACTTTTGTGGCCTCTCCAGTTGTTGCAGGTGTCTAGTGAGGGAGATGCCAAATGAGGCATTACTTGATGACTGGCCTAATGAAGGAAGAGTAGAGGGAGACAATGACTTCTTTCTTCCTGGATGCAAAACCCTTAGTAATGAGATGTGTCACATAGAAGGACTTTCGGACCACGGTGGCAATGTGATAGTCAAAAGAGAGGTTGCTGTCAACCTATGTTCCCAGATCTCTTATAATGCCTTCTGTGTTCAGTGTACTACCATCAATGTGGTAATTCACGGGAACTGGGTTTTTCCCAAAGGGGATGATGACACATTTTTTGGCATTGAGCTTAAACCTATGGTTCTGACACCAGTCATTGGTCTCAGTGAGGCCTTTCTGTAGGATGTCAACATCACTTGGGGAGTTAATAATGGCTCCCAACTTGCAATCATCTGTGAACTTTGTCAGCCAGAGTCCCTTCATGTTGGCCTGGACTTCTGAGAAGTAGATACCAAACAGGAGAGGACCCAGGACTGATCCCTGTGGGACTCCACTCATGACTGATCAGCAGTCTGACTTGAATTCAGCTACTTTCACATTGTGGGTTCTTTCTGTTTGCCAGTTTGCAACCTACCTAGTGATATAGAGGTTGATGCCTAGCTTAGTGAGTTTTTATATGATTCCTGAGTGGGGAATGGTATCAAAGGCCTTGGCCAGATCAAGGTAGGCTGTATGAACCACCTTGCCTTCATCCACAGCTCTGGTGACTGACTCAAATAAGTTGACCAAGTTGAGCAGGCATGAATAACCTTCACAAAACCAAACTGTGTGGGATCCAGAGTTTGGAGATTCCCTATATCCTTGTTCATTAGGTCCACAATGATGCACTCCATAGCTTTGCATATCAGACTTGTCAGGCTAATGGGGCGATAGTTCCCAGGGTCTGTAGTCGCTCCTCCTTTGTGGAGAGGGATGACTATAGCAGTGTGCCATTCAGTAGAGACAAAGCCTGAGGTGAGGCTGTGATTGAACAGGGCACACAGGTGAGGTGCCAGTTCACTCTGTAGTTCATGTAGAACACAGCCAGGGATATTGTCAGGCCTCATAGAAGCTGTATTCTTGGCCTTGGACAGTGCTGTTTTAACCTGTGCAGCAGTAATATTGGGTGTCTGGCAATCTACTGGTACTGTGATTGGTCCTTTGGGGGGAGAGATGAGTAAATTTGGCACTGAATCTGTCGGCCAGTATATAAAGGAGGTAGCATTGTGTAGTAGCTCAGAGCAAATCTGGGTATTGCCGTGGAGATTCTTATAGGTTCATAGGTTCATAAGTTCATAAGTTGGTACTAAGCTATCAGCCCTAGGGCCTATACAAGCCTAGCCAAACAATTCCCCGGATATTTCTTCCCACGATATTTACTTCCCTGGACCCCTGTCCAACAGGGCGACTGATGTGATCCCCCAGGGTGAATTTCCTATCTCCCATCCAATTGTCAAGGTTCCTTTTGAAGAGGGCCAAGGAGGCACTCTGCTTGACATGTATGGGCAGTCTATTCCAGAGTATGGAGAATCTCTGGGTCAGGAACCTATCCCTCCAGCATGTTTTGTTCATTGTGATGACAAGGTTTAGATCCCTGGAGCGTGTGGCTCTGAGAGATTGGGATTTCTTTAAGTGGAGCATGCCCCACACCTGAGGATTTGACAAAACCTTGTATGTTAAGCAGAGATCGCCTCTGAGTAGACAATATGCCACAGAGTAAAGCTGGAGTTTTTTTAGACAGTAAGCATAGGCCATCTGCTTTAGGCCTGTGATTCTTTTAGTGAGGTATTTCTGCGGCCTTTCCAGCTGTTGCAGATGTCTTGTGAGGTACATACTAAATGGGGCGTTGTACTCTATAATGGGTCTAATGAGGGATGAGTACAGTGGGACAATGATCTCCTTTTTTCTGGATGAAAATCCCTTAGTGATGAGGTGTGCCACATAGAAGGATTTCCTGACTGTTGTGGCGATGTGGTTATTGAAGGTCAGACCACTGTCCACCTGTATCCCTAAGTCTCTCCTCACACTTTCGGTGTTTAGTGTACTGCCACCTATATGGTAATTCATGGGTACAAGGTTTTTCCCAAAGGGATAACTATACATTTCTTGACATTAAGCTTGAGCCCATGGCTCTGTCCCCAAGCATCTGTTTCTGTAAGGCCCTTTTGTAGAGTATCCACATCATTTGGGGATTCAATAATGGCTCCCAGTTTGCAGTCATCTGCAAACTTTGTTAGCCAGAGTCCCTTAGTGTTGACCTGTACTTCAGAGAAGTAGATGCCAAACAAGAGCGGCCCCAGGACTGAACCCTGAGGAACTCCACTTGTCACTTGTCTGGAGCTGGATTTGGAGTCGGCTACTTTTACAGTCTGGGTTCTGTCAGTAAGCCAGTTGGCAACCCATCTAGTGATGTAGGGATTTATGCCCAGCTTAGTAAGTTAATCTATGATTCCAGAGTGGGAGATGGTGTTGAAGGCCTTGGCAAGGTCCAGATAGGCTGTGTGGACCGCCTTACCCTCTTCCACAGCTCTGGAGATTGATTCAAAGAAGTCAATCAGGTTCAGGAGACAAGATCAGCCCTTCATGAACCCAAACTGGGTGGGGTCAAGTGTTTAAACATTGCCATTGTCTATGTTTATAAGTTCCATTACAATGCATTCCATGTCCTTGCAGATCAGGCTCGTCAGACTGATGGGGCAGTAGTTCCCGGGATCCAAGGTGGATCCCCCCTTGTGGATTGGGATAACTGTAGCTGTGCGCCACTCAGTGGGCATGAAGCCTGAGGTGCTGCTATAATTAAATATGACACTTAGGTGAGCTGTCAGTTCATTTTGTAGTTCATGTAGTACACAGCCTGAGATGTCATCTGGTCCCACAGATGCTGTATTCTTAGCTTTGGAGAGTGCAGTTTCTACCTGTGTGGCCATGATTACTGGAATTTGGCAATCATTTGGTAATGAGATGGGCCTTTTAGGGGTGAGGGGGGTGAAGTTGGCACTAAATCGATCTGCCAGGATATTGGCAATATCCTTGGGATCAGTATATTTAATGCAATTCTGTTGTAGCTCAGAGCAGATCTGAGCATTGCCATTTAGATTCTTGACATAACTATAGAATGCCTTGTGGTTGTCTTTGGAATCTTTGACAATTTTATTTTTGTAACTGGCTTTGAAGGATTTTATGAGGGATCTCAGCTTCTTACTGAGGCTGGTAAGGGAGTTTTTTGCATCCTGAGATTTTCCCCTTTTCTGCAACAGTTTCTTCCTTCTGTTATATAGTTTGTTTATGGCAGGGGACCACCAGATTGCCTTTCTTTTTTTGGAGGAGAGTGTCTTGGATCTATTTGGGATGGCAAGATTCATGCACAAGTGGATGTGCTCGTACAGTACCTTAGTGTAGGATTCAGCAGTCGAACTTTCAGCTCCCATCTGCATGGGTGCCATGAAGCTTGTCACTTCTGACTTAAGTAGCATGAAGTTGGCTTTGGAGAAGTTTTTTTTACGGAGGTTTCCTTACTGGGGGGGTGGCGGTGGGATGTGTATGTCAAGGGTGATTTGCTTATGGTCAGACCTGACCAATGAGGGGGTGACTACAGGTGTGGAGCATCTATCTCCCATGTTGGTAATGACCAGGTCTAGGATACTGGAGCCCCTGGTGGGACAATGGATTAGTTGCTCCAGGGTGTTGGAATTTATGAATAACAAGAACCATTGGGAAAAGGTGTTGGTACCCAAGTAGTTTTCCCAGTTAATGGCAGGGTAGTTGAAATCACCCACTATTAGGGTGGTTGGTTGTATCTTAATATTTTCCAGTATGTTTAGAAAGGTGTCGTGAGAATCTTGGGGCATGGTGGGGGATCTGTAGCAAGCTACAGTTTGGATTGCAGTCTTACCTAGTGTTAGTTGCACCTGGAGAATTTCAGATGCATTGTGTTGGGCAACTAGCCTGGAGGTGTGAATATCCTTGGTGAATATGGACACTCCTCCACCTTTAGTGTTTTGGTCTTGGTTTGGTGGGCTGGTATTGCAGGGGTGCTCCCTGGAGTCTTGAACGAAGTCTCAGTTACTGCACAGATATTGATGTTCTCCATTTTTAGGAGTGCCTCGAGAGAGTGCATTTTGAGGTTTAGACTTCTAGCACTGACTAGCATTACATTCAAATTTTGCATGCTTGTATTTGTTACAGTGGTGGTTTTGTCATTTGAACCTTGATTAAAAATGGCACTATAGGGGTGGCAAGAGCTTTAGCCAGTAACCTAAATCCCAGGGGTGACAGGTGCAGACCATCTCTGGCAAAGCATTGTGGTTTGTCGATCATATTGCCCCAGGCAGACAGATACTGGATCCCCTTTGAATGACACCAGAAGTTTAGCCAATTGTTGAAGTCAATCATTTTGTCCTTATACTATGGTATCATTCTTGGTGAAGGCAGGATGCTACTCAGGGCTAGGGTCTTACCTGCCTGGGCCACATGATCCGAGAGCTCTTCCATGTCTCTTTTCATGTAGTCCAGGGAGGTACGTCTCAAGTCATTCACTCCAACATGGACAATGACAGAGTCTTATTTGTACTTGTTGTGGAGTGATTTGAGTGCATGCGTTATGTGGTGGATTCTGGCACCCGACAGGCAGCTGACTACAGAGTCACTTATGACTAAAGTGTTGGGTACGTTGTTTTGCCTTAGATGCTGTTGTTAGGTGGCACACTGGTGTTGTGAGCTATGTGTCACTTTGGTTGTGACTGGTGTTTGTTTGCATTTCGGCTTTGGAGGTCCTTGTTGCTTGGGCAGGTTAATGTTAAGGGCCTCCTCGTATGTGGGTTTAGTATTGCTAGGTGTGGGTGCTGGTGTGTGTTTTGAAGGACTATGTGTTGCTTGAGGTGTAGTGCAGGTGTTAACCTTCTCCTCTTGACTGTCTGGCACAATCTTGGCTGGAGAGAGCTTTGCTTCCAGTTTGGCTATGTAAGTGCCTCTCTCACAGGTTGTAGTTTTGGGTGGTAGGAGGAGAGGGTTGTCTGTGTACATGAGGCAGTTGCTGCATTGCCCCAGTATGCCCATATTCACCAGGTGGGCAGGAGAAATCAATGGAAGCTGACCCTTGGACATGTCTGTTTAGGTGCTTTTTTATGTAAAATAGAAGAGTTGTTTTCCCTTACCTTTGCAAGGTACTTTGCAATTATAGGCTATTTAGTGCCTATGATTAATTTCTCCTTATTAACAAGGAGAGTTGAGTGCTTGTATCAGTTTAAGGCTTCCTAGTGCTTTCTAGCAGGTTCAAGAGCAAGTGCTAGTCACAGGGGTTCAGATTTTAGTTCTACTACTGAGAAACCAGCTAGTTTTAAGGGAAAATTTGAAGAGCAGACTTTCTGGCACCTGGAATAGTTTAACCGTACCCCCACAGTGCTGCACGATGTGAAAAATGCACAAACACACATGTTTTTAAGCCAGAAAGTTGAAAGGGATAGAAATCAGCCCAAATGGCTAATAAAATTACAATTTCAGAGCTGGAACCCACTCCTCTAGTGTTAGATAGGCAGTAGAATGCTCACCACTCCCACTGGTAAGCAGTAGGACTTCCCTCTTCCACAGCAAGGTCTGGATAGCTCTGAACACAGGAAATAAAGTCCTGAAACCAGCAAAGCCTGGGATCTGGACTATACTAGCTAGGAAAGGCAGGAAACGAGCAAACAAGATAGTATTTTTTTTGTTAAAATACGCTAAACAATGCAATAATACAGTAAATAAGCACAGAAAAGGCTAACACACTTGAGTGTGTAGCCCTAAACAGTAAATGCAATTAAAACTCTACAAAATTAGCAATTTAAAACTTTTTGAATGAAGCAAGGCAAGTACACAACTAAAAAACTATTTAAGTGGTAGTAATACAGTAGAATAAGTAGCTAGTCTACATATACAGAAAAGTCTATATATACAGAAAAGCAGCTAAAACACACTTAAACAATTCAGATGCAGTGCAACCTAGAGCACTTGAGTTGTAGCAATATTAAGGCAAATACAGTTTTAATAAATGCACTAAAATATACTCTATATTTCCAAAATGTTTAAGAAACACAGTCAGAACACAAGGAGGTTCAGGCAATTGTTTTTGTAAGAAAGGGAGAAAGGAGGAACAGAAGGAAAGAAATTAAGTGGGTTGGCCTTCTCAGATGTGCTCTCTGTATCAGGTAGAATGAGCTAATGACCCTAGACTGGGAAGAATGTCCCAGATCAAATTTACAGTAGGGGCGGGCAACTGCAAAGCCACCAAGTATAACAGCAAGACACCAACAGGAAGGACGGGTGGAGACCAATACTAAAGCTAGTAGCCTACACTCCTTTAGACAGTAAACAATACAGAAATGTTTATCACAGCAGTGAGCCACAAAATGAAAGTTTTTAAACAGATAAAGGAGCAAGGAGACTCTACAGAATGCTTTTCACTGCAAACAAATCACTTCTGACTTAAGTAGCATGAAGTTGGCTTTGGAGAAGTTTTTTATGGTGGTTTCTTTACTGGGGGTGGGGTGGGATGTGGATGTTAAGGGTGATTAGCTTATGGTCAGACCTGACTAATGAGGGGGTGACCATAGGTATGGAGCATTGATTTCCCATGTTGGTAATGACCAGGTCTAGGATATTGGAGCCCCTGGTGGGACTATGGATTAGTTGATCCAGGGCGTTGGAATTTATGAATTCCAAGAACCGTTGCGCAAAGGTGTTGGGACATGAGTAGTTTTCCCAGTTAATGGCAGGGTGGTTAAAATCACCCAGTATTAGGGTGTTTGGTTCTATCTTAATATTTTCCAGTATGTTTAGAAAGGTGTAGTGAGAATCTTGGGGTATGGTCGGGGATCTGTAGCAAGCTACAATTTGGATTGCAGTCTTACCTAGTGTTAGTTGCACTTGGAGAATTTCAGACACATTGTGTTGGCCAACTAGCCTGGTGGTGTGAATATCCTTGGTGAATATTGACACTCCTCCACCTTTAGTGTTTCGGTCCTGGTTTGGTGGCCGAAAAGTGTGGTAAGAGTTGTAGCCTGGTATTGCAGGGGTGCTCTCTGGAGCCTTGAACCAGGTCTCAGTTACTGCACAGATATCGATGTTCTCCATTTTAAGGAGTGCCTCGAGAGAGTGCATTTTGAGGTTTAGACTTCTAGCATTGAGTAGCATTACCTTCAGATTTTGCATACTTGTACCTGTTACGGTGGTGGTTTTGTCCTTTGAAGTTTGCCTAAAAAAGGCACTATAGGGGTGGCAAGAGCCTTAGCCAGTGACCTGAATCCCAGGGGCGACAGGTGCAGACCATCTCTGGCAAAGCATCATGGTCTGTCAATCATGTCATCCCAGGCAGACAGATACTGGATCCCCTTTGAATGACACCATAAGCTTAGCCAATTGTTGAAGTCAATCATTTTATCCTTATATTGTGGTATCATTCTGGGCGAAGGCAGGATGCTACTCAGGGCTAGGGTCATACCTGCCTGGGCCACATGATCCAAGAGCTCTTCCATGTCTCTTTTCATGTAGTCCAGGGAGGTATGTCTCAAGTCATTCACACCAACATGGACAATGACAGAGTCATATTTGTACTTGTTGTGGAGTGACTTGAGTGCATGCGTTATGTGGCGGATCCTGGCACCCGACAGGCAGCTGACTGTAATTTTCTCCTTATTCAACCTGGTGAGAGGGACATCAGTGTGCCGGACTATAGAGTCACCTATGACTAAAGTGTTAGGTACATTGTCTTGCCTTAGGGGCTGTTGCTGGGTGGCACACTGGTGTTGTGAACTATGTGACACATTGGTTGTGATTGGTGTTTGTTTGCGTTTCAGCTTCAGAGGTCTTTGTTGCTTGGGCAGGTTACAGTTAAGGGCCTCTGCATATGTGGATTTAGTGTTGCTATATGTGGGTGTTGGTGGTGCGGGTTTAGAAGGGCTATGTGTTGCTTGAGGTGTAGTGTGGGTGTTAACCTTCTCCTCTTGACTGTTTAGCACAATCTTGGGTGGAGAGAGCTTTGCTTCCATTTTGGCTATGTAAGTGCATCTCTCACAGGTTGTAGTGTTGGGTGGTAGGAGGAGAGGGTTGTCTGTGTACATGAGGCAATTGCTGTATTGCCCCAGTATGCCCAGATTCACCAGGTGGACAGAAGAAATCACCGGAAGCTGACCCTTGGACATGCCTGGTTTGGGGCTTTTTTTTTTTCTTTGTAAAGTATAGGAGCTGTTTCCTTAGCAAGGTACTTTGCAATTATAGGCTGTTTAGTGCCTACTATTAATTTCTCCTTGTTAACAAGGAGAGTTCAGTGTTTGTATGAGTTTAAGGCTTCCTAGTGCTTTCCAGCAGGTATTAGAGAAAGTGCTAGTCACAGGGATGCTTAAAGGTAAGATTGAAAAGAATGCACTCTGCAGTATGCACTAGAGAAGTTAGATGTGAAAGTAGGTAACTTGAGTTTTACCTGTTTAAAAAGTTAAGGTTTAGTGGAGAGTTACTATTTTAAAACAGCAAGATGGATTGAAAGGGGTGGTCACTTTTGTATTTTGGTACTATGAAATACTGTAGGATGGCCAATAAATTTAAATAATTGAAGGGGTGGGATTTCAAAAATGATGATTTTGTGATTACTCACATAAGTCAGTGAAAGTAGAGAGAAATGAGATATATGGTCAGATTAACATAAGAGGCGGGCAACTACAAAGACAGTGGTATTTAACAAGACAACTTAAATGGGTGGGAGAGCGGGAAAAAATTCTGCCTGACTCAGAACATAAAAAATGTCATAGGTTTACACATCTTTCCACAACATGCACAAATTATAGACAAAATTACATAGTTTTAGTTTATGTTCTGCAGATGTTATCAGCCTTTAGTGCAGCTCACATTTCTGCTGCATTCTGTTCCAAAAACAGTGGCATATGTATAAATAAACCTTACACTTCTCACCCCTTCCAGATCTCGAGTGACTTTCTTGAGATGACCTTAAAAATGAAGCGTCAGATAAGCTTATATTCTGTTAGTACACTACCTTCTTCCTTTTCTTGAGAGACCATCTGCATTGGCATTGAAAGTACCCCTCCTTTGCTGGATAGTCATGTTATAGGACTGCAGCACTAAACTTCAAGAAGCTTTCCATTTTGGCCAGTTGTGAGAAACTGCATCAAAATAATTGGAGTATGCACCTATGGTGAACATTTTGCCATAAAGGTAGGGTAAAAACCTTTGTAGAGCCCAAATTATACACAAAGACTCTTTCAACAGCATTTCTTCCTGGGTTTAAGTCTGCAGTTAGGATTATTTTCTCTAGACAAAAAATGTCACTAGTGGTACCCCACAAGACTCTTTCCTATGCCCCCCCCTCTTTGTTATATATGTCTGTGACATAAAAGCTGACATCAAGGGACTGGCTAATAAAGTTTGCTGATGATTGCAACTTGTGGGAGGTTATCTAATCCCATTCTGATAATCAGTTTGTCTAGCAAGGGCTGAACCAAACAAATGCTTAGTGTATTAATCATGGGCTTACCCTTAACACCAAGAAATGAAACATTGTTTCTTTTGGTAAATCTGGTATCACTACTACTTACCATATAGATAACATCTCACTTAAAGTTGACACAGTCATCAGGGACTTGGGTAAATATGTTGGTAACAAACTCTCTGTTGACCACCATGTCTCTGTAGTGGTTAGAAAATCCTTTTGTGTTGCACAACTTATCCTTTATGGCATCTCCTCATGGACTAAATAAGTTATAGTTCCACTTTATTCATCCGTTATTAGGTCCATCTTTGAATACAATGCTACATTGGGCACGTATCTCAGCAAGCACCTAAACCAGCTTGAGAAACGTCAACATTTCTTCATGAAAAAGATTCCAGGTCTCAGTATCCTTAGTTACTCCGGCAGACTAAAACCTCTGTTACTTTACTCAGTGTCATACAGACTCCTGATGGGTGACATCTGCTTAGCTTTCCATGCTATGAATGACCCAGCATTCCTTGAATCCTTTCACCTAACTAGAAGAAGTGGGAAAGCAAACATCAGCTCTAGAGACCTAAATGTACACTATCACATTACCAAGAATGGATGGCATGACAGATATCTAATCTTAAATATACCCCATTTCTGGAATAAGCAGCCCTTACCTATCAAGCAGAGTACTTCCCCTGCAACCTTTAAAACCAATCTGGATGACTAGATGGATGATAGCAAATTTTCACCAGGAATATATGCTGAAAGTCTGCTTACTGGAGAGCACCTGTAGCTTCCAACCAGTACTGGCTGATGTGGCTGAGCTTCTTGATTGTCTCTTTTGCTCATAAGCTTAGTAAGGACCTATGAACCCATGAAGCCACTCATGTACCCTATAACAGGCCTCCTGTTTAATGGCTGCTAGGTCCCTGTATCAACAGGGTGGTCCATTAGGTGGAACATCCTGGCTTACCTGTAAACAGGCCTCCAAACCTCTGTAGTACCACTTGATTTCCTTAGCCTGGGAAGGAAATAGCTGTTGGGAAAGGGCAACCTTGTCCACTATGGTTCCAAACCAAATCTCACTGAGATAGTCTACCATAAAATCACTATCTATTTCCTCCTGTAACCCACTGCAGATATTGACTAGCAATGCCTCTTTATTACAGTAGGGATTTGTCATACTAATATGGTAAAATTTGTGCTTCTGCCTCTTGTCCGACAAGTCCATCCTGTAGCTCACTTGTTACCTTTGTTGAAATAGTGAAAAACCTTTCCCATGCTCCCTACAGTTCATTGTGCCTTTCATTTAATTTTGTAGTTCTCCTCCCAGAGTCCATGCTCTGTACAATAATCATTTCTCCCACTTTATGGTCTCTCTCTGCCCTTTAGGATCAGGAGTCCCCTTGGCCACCTCCCACATATTTTGTAAAGTACAGTCAGAGACAAGTCTGTCTTTTTTTTCTTTGTGACCCTCCCTAGCTCTACCCCCAAAATAAGTTTGGTGCCTTCTGAGAGTAGTGCCTTAAATTCAGGTGTGCACTGATACCTAACTATTCCCTTGAAGTAATACCTTCCAGTAGAAGCCCAGTATCTTTCAGCAGCTGTGGCTTAGATTCAAGCTCACTTCCTAAAATAAACACATCACCAGCCTTGGTTGAAGGTGTGGGTGCTAGCTAGGTCTTTCCCCCGATGCCTTCTCCATGTGCTAGCATCCATGCCTGGCCACATATAATCGCATGCACACAAGGTAGTGCAGTATTAGAATCATAACCTATTAAAATATCAGCTGAGATATGCAACACTGCCATCTGCTGGATGTTCTTTATATTGATCACAGCTGCAGTAGCCTAAGATATATGAGTTATATCCCACTAAGGATATAACAGCAGACCAGCTTCCAATGCTTCAGGACACCTTCCACACACCCAAACTGTTTGGCAGCTCAAACTAAGCTGATTAAAAGACAAGTCTGGGTGCCAAGCCCTTCAGAGCTTTACTGCTGCTGAAGAGTATGGTCTCTGAGGCTTTTTAAGATCAACAGTCGGATTGTGCTTTTTCTTGGCTGGGCAGATAAGTTCCCTTTGGAAGAAAAAAAGTTCATTTTTTTTTAGAATTAATACTTTCCTGTTGAAGAAAGTTATTTTAAAGCTTGGTGTTTGTGTTTTAACAGGCTGTCATGAGACTGTAGTATACTTTAAACGAGTGCTCTTTTTTCATGTCAGTTTAGAAGTTGTTTATAGTAATTGTAAACCATTTTTTTCTGTGGAGAAATTGTATTTATTTTATTTTGTGGGACTGGCAAACTATTTTAACGTGCTTTTTGCTGTGTTTGTTTTTGAAAAATGTGACTTTTAAAGAATGTTGGTTTATCAGCATTTGCTGTTTGTTTTCCCCTGGAACGAGGCACCATTTTCGGCTGACCATGGGACAATCTGCCAGTCCCATGGTTGGTCTTCTTCTAGTCACCGAAAGAAGACATTAAGTAAACAGCTTTTCCCATCACAGCAGGCTAACAATTTGCCTCAGCCACAAGTGGATGACTCTACTGTGGCCATTAGGTGTACCTCAGATCACTCATCTTTTACCCTGTATCCATCTGGTGTAGTAGCTACAGCCACTATGGACCAGGGGTTAGCCACATCATTTGTGTCTGGTAGGGTCCTTTTAGTGGGCAAAGGAGAACCACTCTTGTCAGTCCTGGCGGAGGGAACAGGGAAGATTTCCCTGTTTTGTCAGAATGTTGTGCCCATGCTTGTGGAAGCTGCTGTTGCCATTAATAACACTGTTGGTCCCATTGTTTTCTGTCAAAAACAAACAGAAAACTAAGCACGTATCTGCTTCTTCTCAAATTTATTTAGACAGCAGTAGTTTACTGAGTCTGGCTCAGGTTTTAATTCAGACTATTGATCCTTCTTGTAAAGTAGTATCTGATCAAATAAAAAAAGATTCCTCATTTCCTGAAGAAATTCAAGATTCTGAATCTGGACAGGAGGATGTAGAGACAGATTGAGGGTTTTCTCCTCAGTTTTCTGTTTTCAACTCAGGGGAGAGCTCAGTTTCTGTCACTCTTTGTCTGTGGGGAGGTTCTGTTTCTCTGAGACTATTTCTAGAATGTACCAATGTTTTCAGTGGGAGAACACTGAGGTTTCTCAGTTCCTCAGAAAATACTATGAGCTATTACATAAGATATTTTGCAGAACCTAGATTCATAGGTTTATAGGCTAGGTGCCCTTACTGACAATTTTAAGAATAGCCAGTTTCTCTTTTGGTGCTCAAATTAAATTATTCCATTTAGTTAGAGATTGACCTTACCCATCCCATAGGTTCATAGGCTCTTAAGTACTGTATATTCTAGGCTAAAGACCACCAGGGCCTTTATAAGCTTAACCGTGTGACCTAACCCAATCATTTCCCTATGTATCATGGGCATTTATTAGGCAGGGTATGTTAATTAGGAAGTTTCTTGAGTTTACGTGGGAACGCATGCTAATTTGGGCATAATTACTGTCTGCTTCTGTCTAACAGAGACATGAGGCCAACACCAGGGGTGAATTTCCTATTTCCTATCCATTTGTCAAGGTTACACTTAAATAGGTTAGGAATGGGCTATGCTTCACATGGATGGGGAGCCTGTTCAAGAGCATGGGGTTTCTCTAAGACACACATTTATCTCTTTATAAGGTATATCTCAGAATATCTCACATAGGTTCATAGGTAAGTACTAAGCAAGCTGCCATTTTAAGCCAAGCCATTTTCCCTCAAAGATGGGACTCAAACCTTGTACTTTGTGTCTGTGAGGTAAACATCTTAACCATTATGCTAGCCACCAACCCCCTTATGCCAACCCCCAGTCTGCATCTATTCCTCCAGTTCTCTCAGCTTTGAATGATGTACGTGTTACTGCCTTCAATTTTCCTGATAGTCAGCTGGTGAACCCTAAAAAGGAGATAGGATGTATAAAGTTCCTCAGTCTTTTCATTTTCTATACACACTTCTCAAACATTAGCTAGCAGCTATAGCTTTAGTTAATCCTTCAGCTGCTAAACACTTAGTTTAATCCAGTTACTTTCTTTGATAAGAATGGGAAGATTATTGGTAAGTATGGGAAGAAAGTGTGTGCTTCTGCAACTCTGATTTTCAGTTTATTGAATTGTCAGACTCATATATTAAAGCTTGTTCTAATTGTGAGAGAATGAGGAAAGTTCTATCTGAAGTGTCTTCTCATGAGAAAAAATCTGTTTATTACTTCTATTGTTCAAGTCACAGTGTGTGTATGATTCAGTTGATACTTCTTCCAAGACTATAGCCATGGGTATTGTTTTAAGGAGGTTTGCATGGCTGCATTCTCAGATTATGTTAAAATGAGATTTTAAATTTCCTTTGGATACAGATTTAGTTTTTGACTCCTCTGCTACACAGGTGATCAAAAAGTGTGATGAAAATGGGTAAGTTAATACAGGGACTCTTAAGATTTTTCAACCCTCTTTTCCATGTTTTGGTAATAAGCAAAATAAACAGTCTCAACAAAATACAGGTAAACAGACATTTATGAAGAAATGTCAATGTGGTTCCAAGAAAAAATTCTGAAATCTCCCAAAGCCAAGGACAATCCAATAAGTCAGAATGACTATTTTAGCGACTTAAGCCCACCCTGGCAACTCCTTTTTTCTTCCAGAAGTCTGAATCTTCATTTTTCTTTGGCAACTGAGTTTTAGACAAGTGGGATCTGAAGACAATTGATCAAGGTTACAGATGGCAATGGCAGGAAATTCCTCCTTTCCAAGGGGTTCACAAAGGTTGCATATGGCAGTGGGAGGAAAGTACTCCTTTTCAAGGGGTAATTCCTCATCCTCCAGACAAGAATCTTTTGTTTCCACCTGTCCTTCTTGACATGCTGTCCCAAGCAGTGACAGAACCTGTTTCTTCTTCCCAGGTGGGAAAGGGGATTTATTCAAGGGTATTTTAGTTCCCAAGAAAGAAAATGCTTGGAGACCAGTTCTGGATCTTTCTATCCTAAACCTGTTTGCAATAGTGCCCAAATTCAAAATTATGTCACTTCACAACCTGTTACCTCTTCTTCCTTATTCAAGTTTCCTTGTAACATTAGATTTCAAAGATACCTATCATCTGATTCCTATTCATTTAGACTTCAGGCGTTTCTTAAGGTTCTGGATACCTGGATCACATTAAGTTGTTATAGACAATACCACAAACATGTTGTACATCAACAAGCAAAGGGGAACCAGGTTGTAGCCCCTTTGCAGACTTGCCATCTTAGCTTAAGATAAAGCTTCACAGCACTCTACAAGTATCCTACATTCTGTCAGAGAAGAATTATGTGGCAGACAAGCTGAGCAAGACAACAGCAAACCCTCACACAATGAAACTAGATTGGGGGGTTTCCAAGAATTGTTCCATCTGTGGAGAGTTTCTCAAGTAGAATGCTTTGGTTCTGAACAATCAGCTGCCAAATTGTGCTCCAGGACTCCATGCATGAAGGCGTGGAAGACAGATGCCTTTTCTTATCCTTGGACAGGAATGTTTCTGTATGCATTTTCACCCTTTCCTCTAATACTCAGGGTAATTCTGAAGATTCAGAAGTAATCCCCCAAGATCACTGTGGTGAATCTTTCCTGGTCAAGGCAACTCTGGTTCTCCCTTCTTTCAGAAATGGCCAAGGGAAATTACCACAAGTTTCTTCACAGACTTGATCTACTCGCACAAGAAGAGGGGTGTTTGATACACCCCAACATCAGTCAACTTCAGTTGACTGCCTGGATGATAGAGCCTTAATTCCCTGTAGACACCTGTGCACTGAGGACATGCATCAAATAGTGATGGAGATGATAGAGCCTTAATTCCCTGTAGACACCGGTGCACTGAGGACATGCATCAAATAGTGATGGAGATGATAGAGTCTTAATTCCCCGTAGACACCTGTGTACTGAGGACATGCATCAAACAGTGATGGAGATGATAGAGCCTTAATTCCCTGTAGACACCTGTGCACTGAGGACATGCATCAAACAGTGATGGAGATGATAGAGCCTTAATTCCCTGTAGACACCTGTGTACTGAGGACATGCATCAAATAGTGATGGAGACAAGAAAGTCTGCCAATAGAAAACTATATATTAGCAAATGGAAATGGGTTTCTAGCTGGTATCCACAACATAACCAGCACCCAAACAGGACTAAATGTTCTCTGGTTTTACAATATTTGTTTGAGTTACTATCATAAGGGCGTTTTTTACTCCTCGATCTAGGTTCATTTATCAGCCATTTCAGCATGTCTGTCCCTGGATCCTCCTCATTCAAAATGTTCTGGAAAGGGAGTTTGCATAAGAAGCCTCCAGAAAAAACAGTGGCCCTTCCTTGAGATCTTCATTTTGTGTTAAAGAAGATAATGCTCAGTTTGAACCAGCTAATCTGGCTGACTTGAGGTTCTTAACATGGAAAATAATTTTACCGATTGCTCTGACTTCTGCAAGAAGGATGTCTGAGTTACAGGTTCTTATGATGAGTCAGCCCTATCTCATTTTCTATAGGGACTGTGGCCTAAAGTGGTATCTGAGTTTACTTTAAGCCAAATTATCCATCTCACCATATTCTTTCCTGAACTTAAAATTGAAAAAGAAAGGATATGCCATACCTTGGATGTCCACAGACAACTCGGGTACTATCTTGACAGAAGTAAATCTTTCAGCTCTTTGGATCAAATTGTTCATTTCTTGTAAAGGTAAGAAGAAGGAGCAACCTGTGTATAAACAGACTATCTCCAAATGGTTGTTTAAGTCTATTACATTTTGTTATATACAGCATAAGAAAACTATCCCAGGCATGAACAAGGCCCATTCTACCAGGGTTTTGGCTTTGTCTGCTGCTTTTTGGTAAAGGTTGAATTCTAGAAGTATTCTAGAACTAACAACTTGGTCCTCTGTATGTACTTTTACAAAGCACTATAAGTTTGATTCCTTCTCTAAGTATAGATTAGGCTTTGCTACCACCATTCTTCATGGGTTCCTGGACTCTTCTCCTTCCACCTCCCAAAATTTGTAAGCTATGGTAATCAACCCATATTGCTTAGGCTACTGCAGCAGTGATCAGTATGAAGAACATAGTACCACTGTGTAAGTAAACTAACCATAATAACAGACTTTTGCATGACCACTGCTGCAGTAGCTGCTCCCTCCCTCTCTCTATTCTCCTTATTTCTTGGTATGTTGTTTATGTCAGGGTGTGGTCATTTACTTTTTGTTCTTCCTAGCATTGTCCCTTCAGGACTCAGCCTCCCTCTTTTGTTCAGAGGAAAGCTCTGAAGGGCTTACATCCAAACTTGACTTTTAGTCAGTTTAGCTTGAGCTGCCAGTTTGGGCACATAGAAGGTGTTGGAAGCTTAGAGCTGTTGCGACAACCGACAGTACTCCGAATGAAGGTTGTGTTAGTTCTGATGCTCTGATGTTGTTTCTTCAGGTTTAAGAGGTAATAGGGATTTTGATGAATTACCTCTTTAATCTCCTTCCCATGTTTTAGCTGATGTAATCCCTTTAGGTCAGCTGAAAGAACCGCATTATCAGAAAGAGGAGGAGAGCATGATTCTACAGAAACCCCTGACGAGAGCAAGGAGGAAGACAAGTACAACATCGGAAAATTGACTAGTAAAATGTATAATCTTACTGATAAATGTTTCACAGGTGATCAGTTGTATGTTTTGAGGTTAGGGCTTAATTTGACTACAAGGAGAATGGACTTGAGTAAAACCTTATTAGAATTAAAGTTATTTTGTCGTAAGTTAAATTTAAAATATATATTTCATGATCTTAAGATGCTTAAAAGAGGTTTAGTAAATCAAGTGTCTTTACCCCAAAATTGAACAACACAATTAAAATTTTTGAAAGCTATTGTGAAAGGGACTTGAGAGAAAGATTTGATGATTAAGGTACTTACAAGTTTTTTAATCTCACTGTTCTACAACAGCAAGCATTAAGAGTGTTACGCAATTTATCTGAGGTTATATTTATGAAGGCCGACAAAGGTGTGGGTTTGGTGGTGATGCTACAAACGGATTATATCAAGGCTATGGAAAGTATGCTAAGTAAGTCCACACAATATTTATTAGTAGAATTTTTGAAAGTGAAAGAGTTATAAAAGTATTTCTTTCTATTTGTATGATTGTTGATGGAAGGTTCTGTTAGCCAAGATGAATATTCATTTATGATGGTGGAAAATCCAGTACTAGGCACCCCATTTAGAATACCTAACATTCACAAAGATTGCATCAACCCACCTTTTTGGCCTATAGTTTCAGTCCCTCATTATGTACCTGAAGTTATTTCTTTATTCTTAGATCATTTGTTGAATCCAGTAGTTCAGAGAATTAAATCATACATTAAGGACTCCTAGGACTTTTTAGATAAGTTCAGGAGATTTAATGTTGATTATATTTTCAATAGTAAAAATAATTTTATACAGTTGTCATTTCATCATTGCTTACAAGCAACCCCCAGGATATGGAGGTTGAGTATGTTAGGGAGTATTTGGGTAAAACTGAGAGCTTTCCAAACAATGGGATTTATGTTTGTTGTACCCTTTTGGATATTATGTTAAACAATAATTATTTTTTTGTTTAACAAAAAGGTTTATAAACAAATAAAAGGTTTGCAATGGAGTCAGCTGCAGCCCTGGCTTTTGTTAATGTTCTTGGGTGGTGGGAACATTTAATTTTGACCCTTATTGTGTCCTTGTACAGTATATTTTTTTAGCCGCGGTAGTGGTGCTGCGGTAGCGTTGTCACCTCACAGCAAGACATTGTCCCGTTCGATTCTCAGCTAGAGCATCTTCTGTGTGGAGGCATGCGTGAATGAGCGTACCTTCGTTGAAGGTTGTGCGTCAGGGCTGGTAACTCAGCACGTAAAAATCCACTACCAAACATTAGCGGACCCCTAACCGGGATAAGCGGAAAGACACAACAACAACAACAACAACATGTTAGGTTTGTGGACAATTTTTTTTTTTTTGGTGATTGAAGGAGATAAAGACAAAGCTATTGAATTTTTAAGTGCAATTAACTCTAAGTCAGAATTCTTGTAATCTACTTTGGGGAGTCATGGTGATACAGATGAAGACTACATTTGTTAACAGTTATTTACATTACACTAGTAATCATCTGAGGTTTATTAAGAACAATATTCCTTAGAGGCCAGTTTGTTAGAGCCTGTAGGATGACTACTAATAATAGTATATTTGAGAAAGAAATTGATTTTGTTACTACTTTATTTATACAAAAGGCTTGCAAAAAGGAGATGTTAAATATTACAGCTAATGAAATTTGTAGTAGGAGAACTACTGATTTTAAACCGATTTTAAAATATGGATTAATTACTAAAAGGATGAAAGTTTTGTTGAAACTATTGATCATAGTATTGCTTGTTGTTTAGATATGACTGTAGACAGTTCTAATATTTCTTCCATTATTAAGAGAAATTGGTGTGTTATTCAGGGTAATTCTGATCTTGTTAGAATTCCGGGGATACTCCTAGGCTTACTTATAAAAATATCTATAACTTAAAAAGAGTTTTACAAAATGATTCTTACAAGGTTACATCATTAAAGCCATGTCCTAATAAGACTAAAGGAATGTATAAATGTGATGTTTGTTCTGCCTGTAGGTATATTTTGGTGGGTCCCTTTCTAAGTTTGAAACATTTGGATAACATTATAGCTGTTTCTAGGGTCTTTACTTGTAAAACAGAAGGCATTGTATATATTAGTGTTTGTTCTTATTGTGAAAGTTTTTACATTAGGATGTCTACCATAAGTTTGGAAAAGCATATTAAGGAACACTTATATTCTATAAAGGTCAAGGATTATAATAATGCTCTATTCAAACACAGTTTAGTATGTAAAGAAAATAAAAACATTTATTTCTGTCCTCGAACACCTGCCTAAAGATCTAAGAGGGGGAAATTATAAGCGACTTGTTGAGCAGAAGGAAACACTTTGGCAGTTGAGATTAAAAGTGGACAAGCCCCTGGGTTTAAATGAGGCAATTAACCTCAAATGTTTCTTGAATAGTAGGAGGTTAAAAGTGAACTAATTTGGTAGTGTGTATATATATATATATATATATATATATATATATATATATATAACATTTTTTTTTCATTCAGAAACGGCAACTATAACCAAACAGGTTTTCATATTTGCATACTGACAAGCCTGTTTACTTTACATTGTTTCATTTTACTTATTTATTTCTTTTTGTATGCTATATTTGGCTTTGGTAAGCTTTCTCTTTGAAGAATTTTGTAATTGCATTGATTTATGACATTAGCATTCTGGCCTGGTAAAAGTAACAGATCCTGTCATTATAGGACAGAAAATAGGTAAGTACTAGGATAGATGCCCTCCTGGGCCATTTTAAGCCTAGCCGATTTTCTTTGATGAGAATCAAATCCTGTACCTCTTGTCTATGTGGTAAACACCTTAACAATTATGCCAGCCCTGGAATCAATTATTTACTCACATTGTATGTACAATTGCTGTGGTTCCCAGCAGAAAACAGGAGGGCACACATTACAGCTTCTGTTATGCTTTACATATCTAGATATATTTCCTTTTTATGGTCATAGAAAAAAGTCATAAGTTTATACATCATTTTATTCCAGAGAAAACAAACATTGCAGACTATATTACATATTTTTACTTCACCTGCTTTAAATTTTGCCAAATGTAAATGAAGCTCATATTTATGTTGCACTCTGATTCATACAACAGTGACATATGCATGCATAAGGCAAAAGGAAGCATGCATGGTAGAGATACCACTGTACTCTCAGGACTGTTGTGAGGTATGTTTCTGAAGTGCAAGTGTCTTACAGTTCCTAAGTGTGCAGTAATATCTGTCCCATGCACACCACCAATTGCCTTATTGCACTTATAAAATGGATATCTGCATTTTATTTTTGAAGGCTGAATTGTACAATTAGTAGTTTGTGTATGATAATTTTGTGTTTTGTAGTATATTTTAATATAAAATGGTTCCCCCAACTTTTTAAGTAATTGATTATCCTGCAGGGTTATAACTGTTTAATTGAGTGGAATTTTGGTTTGACATTTCAATGGTAGTTATTGATTAGTCCAGTTTATAAATGGATGCTAACACCTCATTTGTCTTCTGGCAGGTGAATGAATCCAGCTTAGGAGACTTACATTTCAGTAGCACAGTGCTTCACAAACATGTGTACTGTTTACCAGATAACACGGCCTGAAACATATTCACAAGACAATTGATTTTGATGGCTACCGCGAGAACTGAAAGACAGATATATGCAAACAGAAATGTTCCCCTCCATTTTTTTTATTTGGTTAAGCTGATGATGTGTTACTAGATTCTAGAAATAGTCTTAGTGGTAATCATTTTTGTGGCAGCTCCTGAGAACTGAAAATAGCATATAGGTACGTAGTAACATTCCCCCACCCCTATAATTTTCGAAAGCTGGTTTAGCTAATGGTATGCTTATTGCCTTTATTTAATTTACTTTCTATGAGAAAATGTTTATTTGGGTTTTATCTCTAGTTCAACAAATATTTGTATTCATGTAGTGTTTTATTTTTGTGTACTGTATCTTTAAATTAACCTCTTTGGTCAAGCAATGGCAGCCTTTCTGCTGCATTCACATACATGCACATGCACATGTGTGTATGTGTGCGCGTGTGTGTACATGTTCATATATGCAAGTATGTGTGCATGCATGTGTGCGTGTGTTGCATGCGTGTGTGTGTGTGTGTGTGTGTGTGTGTGTGTGTGTGTGTGTGTGTGTGTGTGTGTGTGAGATTTGACTCTTAGTATACAATGCTTGTTTTCTGTTACTTTATGTGGACTGATTTTATTTTATGCTATTTACGTCCTGTTTCTTCTTACATTGTTTCTTTTCCTGTTAGCGTGGTTTATAGTTAGCCTTTTATAATTTTTCTTGCATGTCTTTTATTGTTCCTGTTCAGACACTGTAGTTAATTTGCAGTTGTTATGGCTTTTGTTTTGCTTTTTGTGTTTAATTGTTTAACTTGTGTTGTATTCTTGACTCCTGTTTTGTTCCATTTCTTTTTTTGTTATTGTTTTTATGCAGACTTACTAATGTAATTGAGTTTGAAGTGTGTATTTCTGGTATTTGGCATTGCTTTTTAATGATGAACTATATTTTGTGTGTTTGTTTTTGGAGTATTTCTACACTTTAAAACTTCCCTGCCAAATAGTTTTTCAAGATTAGTAGTTTGTGTATGATAATTTTGTGTTTTGTAGTATATTTTAATATAAAATGGTTCCTCCAACTTTTTAAGTAATTGATTATCCTGCAGGGTTATAACTGTTTAATTGAGTGGAATTTTGGTTTGACATTTCAGTGGTAGTTATTGATTAGTCCAGTTTATAAATGGATGCTAACACCTCATATGACTTCTGGCAGGTGAATGAATCCAGCTTAGGAGACTTACATTTCAGTAGCACAGTGCTTCACAAACATGTATACTGTTTACCAGATAACACGGCCTGAATCATATTCACAAGACAATTGATTTTGATGGCTACCCCGAGAACTGAAAGACAGATATATGCAAACAGGAATGTTCCCCTCCATTTTTTTTATTTGGTTAAGCTGATGATGTGTTACTAGATTCTAGAAATAGTCTTAGTGGTAATCATTTTTGTGGCAGCTCCCGAGAACTGAAAATAGCATATAGGTACGTAGTAACATTCCCCCACCCCTATAATTTTTAAAAGCTGGTTTAGCTAATGGTATGCTTATTGCCTTTATTTAATTTACTTTCTATGAGAAAATATTTATTTGTGTTTTATCTCTAGTTTAACAAATATTTGTATTCATGTAATGTTTTATTTTTGTGTACTGTATCTTTAAATTAACCTCTTTGGTCAAGCAATGGCAGCCTTTCTACTGCATTCACATACATGCACATGCACATGTGTGTATGTGTGCGTGTGTGTGTACATGTTCATATATGCAAGTATGTGTGCATGCATGTGTGCGTGTGTTGCATGCATGTGTGTGTGTGTGTGTGTGTGTGTGTGTGTGTGTGTGTGTGTGTGTGTGTGTGTCTGTGTGTGTCTGTGTGTGTGATTTGACTCTTAGTATACAATGCTTGTTTTCTGTTACTTTATGTGGACTGCTTTTATTTTATGCTATTTATGTCCTGTTTCTTCTTACATTGTTTCTTTTCCTGTTAGCGTGGTTTATAGTTAGCCTTTTATAATTTTTCTTGCATGTCTTTTATTGTTCCTGTTCAGACACTGTAGTTAATTTGCAGTTGTTATGGCTTTTGTTTTGCTTTTTGTGTTTAATTGTTTAACTTGTGTTGTATTCTTGACTCCTGTTTTGTTCCATTTCTTTTTTTGTTATTGTTTTTATGCAGACTTACTAATGTAATTGAGTTTGAAGTGTGTATTTCTGGTATTTGGCATTGCTTTTTAATGATGAACTATATTTTGTGTGTTTGTTTTTGGAGTATTTCTACACTTTAAAACTTCCCTGCCAAATAGTTTTTCAAGATTAGTAGTTTGTGTATGATAATTTTGTGTTTTGTAGTATATTTTAATATAAAATGGTTCCTCCAACTTTTAAGTAATTGATTATCCTGCAGGGTTATAACTGTTTAATTGAGTGGAATTTTGGTTTGACATTTCAGTGGTAGTTATTGATTAGTCCAGTTTATAAATGGATGCTAACACCTCATATGACTTCTGGCAGGTGAATGAATCCAGCTTAGGAGACTTACATTTCAGTAGCACAGTGCTTCACAAACATGTATACTGTTTACCAGATAACACGGCCTGAATCATATTCACAAGACAATTGATTTTGATGGCTACCCCGAGAACTGAAAGACAGATATATGCAAACAGGAATGTTCCCCTCCATTTTTTTTTATTTGGTTAAGCTGATGATGTGTTACTAGATTCTAGAAATAGTCTTAGTGGTAGTCATTTTTGTGGCAGCTCCCGAGAACTGAAAATAGCATATAGGTACGTAGTAACATTCCCCCACCCCTATAATTTTTAAAAGCTGGTTTAGCTAATGGTATGCTTATTGCCTTTATTTAATTTACTTTCTATGAGAAAATATTTATTTGTGTTTTATCTCTAGTTTAACAAATATTTGTATTCATGTAATGTTTTATTTTTGTGTACTGTATCTTTAAATTAACCTCTTTGGTCAAGCAATGGCAGCCTTTCTACTGCATTCACATACATGCACATGCACATGTGTGTATGTGTGCGTGTGTGTGTACATGTTCATATATGCAAGTATGTGTGCATGCATGTGTGCGTGTGTTGCATGCATGTGTGTGTGTGTGTGTGTGTGTGTGTGTGTGTGTGTGTGTGTGTGTGTGTGTCTGTGTGTGTCTGTGTGTGTGATTTGACTCTTAGTATACAATGCTTGTTTTCTGTTACTTTATGTGGACTGCTTTTATTTTATGCTATTTATGTCCTGTTTCTTCTTACATTGTTTCTTTTCCTGTTAGCGTGGTTTATAGTTAGCCTTTTATAATTTTTCTTGCATGTCTTTTATTGTTCCTGTTCAGACACTGTAGTTAATTTGCAGTTGTTATGGCTTTTGTTTTGCTTTTTGTGTTTAATTGTTTAACTTGTGTTGTATTCTTGACTCCTGTTTTGTTCCATTTCTTTTTTGTTATTGTTTTTATGCAGACTTACTAATGTAATTGAGTTTGAAGTGTGTATTTCTGGTATTTGGCATTGCTTTTTAATGATGAACTATATTTTGTGTGTTTGTTTGTTTTTGGAGTATTTCTGCACTTTAAAATTTCCCTGCCAAATAGTTTTTCAAGATTTTCTGGATTTTGAAGTCTCTGAGGAAGTAGGGACCTGTACCTGACTGGGAGGTCTAGGTGGCCTGCTCTGGCTTTCTGTCATGTATGGATCAGATTTGATCATACATATATAAGCAGTTTCATTGGACAGTTTTCTATATCTATTTTATAATTATATATAAACCACACAGCTGGTATGTAAATGGTAACAACAATCTGTTTGTGAAGTCTGTAACCTGGAATGCAACATCTATGGCAGCTGAAACCATTAGTAATATAAGCATTGACATTAAGCCAGCATTATGACTCTTTTTCTTTTTCTCTCTGTAGCTGTCCATCAGCAGTGAACAGCTCTTCTCCTCATTTACTGGGTCTACTAGACCCACCTTAGCTTACGTCAAGCTAAACCAAATGCATTTCTGGGGCTTGTGAGAAGAGTGAGGACACTGATGCAGCATCATACAGTTGTTGGTGCCCTAGTTTCTGCCCCCTTGTGGTAGCCTTGCCAGCTCCATCATCTTAGCCCTTGGGAGGTTCATACACACATGCATCTGCTCATGCACAATCCCCTGCCTAAGCATTTTACCACTTATGCAGTACAGAGCTGACTAGGCCTGTACAATGCTTACTGTAGTAAAGCTAGGCTGTCTTCCTCACCAGCATGAGTGAGCCAACATAGACTACTCAATCCTACCCTCACCCATGTCCCTTCCAGTGTCTACGCTGCTAACTGAACACAAGTCATATGGGGCATAGTAAGACATTTATCTCTCTGTGCAACAGAGTGAGTTCCTATTGTGTTATCGAAGTTCTGAAACTTTGAACACCATAAGGTCGAACCTTTATGTTCGAAGTGTCAGAACTTCGATAACTCTAAAAAAAAAAAAATAACAAAAAACAAAGAATAAAGTCTTGCAAGCAGGGGGGCAAGCCCCCTGCACCCACCACACCCCCCGCTCTTTAAATATATCAACTCCGAGATCACACTACAGTGCGGTAAAGGGAAATCTTCCCTTTCCGCACTGTATTGCGATCTCGGAGTTGGTATATTTAAAGAGTGAGGGGTGTGGGGGGTGCAGGAGGGCTTGCCCCCTGCTTACAACAGTTAGGTAGGTTTTAGGTTTTTTATTTATTTATTTTTTTTACGTTCAAATTCTTGAAACTTCAAACACCTGAGTTCGATGTTCTCAGGTTCAAAGTTTTAAGGATTCGACAACGTAATAGGATCCCCCACAGAGTCACTCAGTATTATGACTTTTAAACACAAAACACATGGGATGAAATGCAGCTGCCAGACAATCATTCTTTATGATATTGCCAATAGCCTATGACAAATAAGAAATTGGAAATATACATATGTGCCAATAATATAAATCTGTTACGGTACCTTCTGTATGGAGTCTCCATGTCTTCCCTGTTCCTAGGTGAGTTTTTACTAGGGTCTCAATATTCTCCACCCAAAAGACATGTTTATAGGTGAACTATTGATATTGCAGAATTGCCTTTATGTGTAAGTGCTCTGTGTTTTTGAATATATGTAGACTTTACAATGGACAGGGATCCCTTCCAGGGCTGCTTCCTTCCTGATGCTTGTAGCTTTACAGGACATGTTATGGCTTCTTTTTGGTGGCATGGGTTTGGAGATATGTCTGACTGGTTACATTGTAGGTGGGATTTCCCCAAGATTAAGAACTGTTAGAACCAAATGGGGAGATTAATCAATTTGTTTACACATAGTTCAAGAAAAGTCATCAGAGATCACTACCTTCTAGGGAAGGATGTAGGCCTTTTAAAAAAATACCAGAAATCTTTGAAGTGCTATGATGACAACAAAGAGACTTATCTTAGAATATCAGAACCAACTGATAGCAAAATTCCCTGTTAATCAGTGGTGGAAGTTTTTCATGCATTTATGAGATGAGAAGAGATTGTAAAGATCTAGAGGAAGGCACAATAGGATATATAGGCATGTAAGGGGTGGGTGTGTATTTCCATAGTTAGTATTTTTGGAATAATGTTTTTGTAGCACCTCCTGAGGAGTATTTAATGTTTTAAACTAAATGGAAATTTGGTATAGCCTGTTGCAACTTCACTTTGCTTTCTTTTCAAAAATAGTAGTATTCTTATATAGAAGAAATTAAGGACCTGGTCCTCATAGGGTAGCATTTACTAAGGTCTATGAACTGACCCCTCTGTCAGGGGTTAAAGATAATGGGTTGGTTAAAGGTGAATTTTTGTAGACACGATAATATGATAATAGGATAATTTGGGATCTGGAAGCATTGAAGCATCCCAATAGTTTCTTGATTTTGATTGCCTGGTTGTGTGCCTCTGGAGGGAGGCAGGGATAAAGAACCGTTGAAGTGAATATCGGTATAAATTTTAATATTGATGGTATATACAAAAAAACTGGGCTCTGTATTTATGCTCAAAAAGATTCATTAGAAATGATAGATATAAAATGTGTTTTAATGTTGTATTGCTTTGTGATATTTTTTTGTTCAGCAGAAGAGGGCAAGATACTAGAAGTGACAGCATTCTTCAATGATGAATGTGGAATTTGTGAGGAACTTTCTTTTAGTTTGACCCTCAGACTCTATATTTGTCTTTGTCATCGTATAGATTGTTGGTGTGGCAATGAGAAAAAGGAAGAAACCTTATATATCTTTACTGGGAAACAAAATGCATGCATAGTTACAGGGTATCCTTTGCGTGACTAAGTGCTTGGATTATGAAAGCAATACAATTTATATGAAATGAAATAAATTATAGGCTTCAGCTTCTTCAAGACCCTAAATATGACAAAATATTGAAAATGAATGAAAGACTGAATGACTGAGTGAGTAAAAAAGAAAGAAACAAACAAAATTGAAGATGGACAGAATAATACTTGAGGAGAAGGTTTTAAGGTTTTAGGATTAATTAGTTAGAATAACTCTAAGCTTTAATACATGGTGGTAAAGAAAATGGAACTCTTGCATATATAACATAACAGCAAATAATTGAATGTGGTGGATTTTTTCAATATGTTGTGTATGTTAAACTAACATTTAAGCCGTAAGTGCATAATGCTACAAGGGAAGCAAACTGGACATCTGCATGTATTCTAAATAATTGATTAGCAAATATTATTTCACTAAGATAGACAGTTTGTCTGGCACTTTAACATAAAGGATTATTATTGTCAGTGTGCTTTGTTCTATAATAATATTTGATTCTCTCAGTCTTCTGTTGACTGAAAAGGCACTTGCACCTAGTGAGTTTACCCAGTTAGCAGTATAAACAAACAAACAAACAAACAAAAACAGACAAATAAACAAGCAGACAAGCCACAGACAAGCAGACAGACAAGCAGATAAACAGACATGCAAATAAGCATTCCATCATGAAACAAAAGAAATGCTATTGCCTTTGATCACAATACTGAAGAGATCTCACTCCATTCTGTTTGTGACGGTGTGATAATGATTCCTAGGATATGTCTTGAATCACCTGCTAGGTGATCTTTTGACTTATCAGGTACCATGTGTTTGGAATTCATTACTGTAGTGTTTCAGGAAATGTGACGTCTTAACACCTCTAGAAATGTTTAAGCGTTTTGATTATGGTTTGATGATCACTATTCCCAGTACTAATCAAGTAGTATTTAAGCTTAGTGCTAATGGTTTGATTTTTATCTGTTCACAGTGTGCCCAGTTCTCTTTTTCATATCACCAGACATTGCTTGTAAAATAAAAATTGTCTGTTGTAATTTTTCTGTGAAAATTAGTAATTATAGATGTTGACATCTACCCCTGTGCCTGATAAAACTGCATATAGTAGTCCTAAAGAACAACTGTATGAAGGGATTTAGACTAACTTATATAACTCTCAACTTCTTTACTCAAGAATCAGGGGTAAGGCTAAATCATAATTGGGAGGAGGGATAAAGTCTTAAAATCAGGGACATTTGTTTTTATATTACTCTAATGCACTTTAAAGAAGTTACTAGAACATCAATTGTAGCATCAACATGCATTTTCTGAATCATAGCAAGTATGAAGTTAGACATTATTGACTGACTTGAATTCTCAAGGATTTACCAGAAAAAAAATTATGAAGGATAGGGCAGAAAATATGATGCAAAATTAGAGACATTCTGCTAAATCAAGGACAGTTGAGTGGCACACTGCCATAGTTAACCATTTGAAGGAGGAACTTGTCTCAGTAAATCATGGCTTGGAGGTGTTCCATCATACTTTCAAAATTTTTAAATGTCTCATCTCTGTTTAGTTCTGCTTACAGTACAGGTGTTTTTTTAATTGTGTTTGCTTCACTTGGTATTTGAACTGGCCTATTCTGGACCATTTTCCTCCATAACCATGTTACAAGGGTTAATGTAATTTCTTTCTTTCTCTCTATACATGAAAAGCATACATATAATCAAAGGTTTGTAATGTTAAATGCTTTTTTCACTGGCAGAAGTGATTAAAACTCATCTGATCACTTATGCCAGTGTTAAGTTCATGTGAGATTGTGAACAGTGGGGGTTGGGGAATTTGCCTTCTCCACTGTAGACCAATCTTGGAGTTGGTATATATAATTAGCAGGGGACATGGAGAGTGTTCTTTTTTTGCCCTTTTGGCTTTCATTTTTTCAGGATAGATGTTTAGTAGTTCGATATTTGAGTACTTTGATATTTTGAAGTACATCTCTCTCCCTCTCTCTCTCTATATATATATATATATTTATATATATATGTCTGTGTGAAGATATGTGAAGGCTGCCAGCCTAGCTAGAAATAATTTTGCAGATAATTCTGTCATTTGTAAATATTAATGTAAGCCACATGCTTGTTCTCTTTGTTAAATGTTGAACTTCATAAATGTAACCACATTGCACTCTGCTGGAGTCAAGCTGATAAGTCAAGCATTGTATAATTCTTTGATCTCAAACTCGGAGCCGAGATGTCTGGATGAAGGCATCCTTGCTATTGTTTTGAGACCACAGTTAATTGCTAGAATTTGCATGTATAATGTCTTTAATTACCGTGGTTTGCTGACCAGGTGCAAGATCAAAGCAATGTAAATGTAGAGTTTCTGTTAGCTTGGGAACCAGAGGTAATCTGAAATGAGTCAGTGGTACTGTGTTATCAATTTAAGGACAGAGAGACTCAGAGCATTTGGCATTTGTCTTCAGAACATCCAACATCACCAGCACTGGTTTACTCTATATGTAAGTTTATTTTAGAACTGTGTTTTCTCTTAGATATAGCTAGGAAATATGAAGATTAGACTAGTTGTTTTTTTCTGTATTGATGCCAGAACTATTCTATTGTATTATTTTAAGCATTTTCCTGTGATCTCTGAACTCTTGACTAGCACTATGTAGTATGAAGTATTGTCTTGTGTTCTTTTATTATTAAATATTTTAAACCTTTCAACTGTGGCTGTTTTATGTAGAGATAATTTAAGCTCTAGAGTACCTTGCATGTATATAGTGATACTGTCCAAGCACCCCAAGTAAGCCTTGCTGTTCAGTCACACTTACCAGTTGGATAATAATATTGCACAGTAATAATTGGACACCCTTCGATGAGGGCCTTATTAGTAGCTGATATTAGTGGTTGGTGGCGATGATTACTACCTTATAGCCTGGATAGAAGGGGCATAGCTGGAGAACCTGTGCCAGCCTTCCGCAATGATGTCTGTGTTTGTATGTATATAACTCATATCCCAAAGTGTGTGTGTGTCAGCTACTTGGGCAGGGACACAAAGCACTGGTTGGACAGAAAGGGTGCTGGAGGTTTAGGCTTGACCACTGGGCTGAGATCTGGACCCTATAGCTGTGCCAGTGGGGAGTCTTATTGGGGATCTGGAGAGAAAGGGAAAAACCAGCTCCAGACTGACTGTGATATCTGTGTGCTCTTAAGGGAAATTGTACTTTATTGTGTGTGTATTTGTTATCCTTTCCAATGTGTATGCCTCCCACTGGTGTTAGTGGTGAGAATTGAGGCTCCATGATTGCTGGGCCAGTGCACGGGTGTCACAGTATGTATATATAGATAGATGATAAACACGGGTGTCACAGTATGTATATATATAGATAGATGATAAACCAATCCTTGTAATAAAATGTAATAGTTTTCCAGCCTTAGGGGGATAAGACATCTTCCACCCATAAAGAAAAACTTTAAACCACAGGGTAGACTGGTACTTCATAAACAATGAAGTTGCTGGCTGAAGACTCCTTAAAATAAGCATCATGATGATACTTACAAAAATGATACAAGGCCAAAACAACATGTCTTACATGGACTGACTCAAAACCCTGTCACTATGCTTAGTATCCTACAGACTGCTAAGAGGTGACCTGACTCTGGCATATAAGGCATCCTCCAACCCAGTACCGATGGATTTATTGCACATCAGGAAGTGAAATGGCATTAGCAATACTCAGTCTGGGGATCTAAACCTCTTCTGCAACATGGAGGGACAGGTATACCTTGCATAGGATACAATTGCTCTGGAACAAACTCCCCATCCTCATAAACAAAGTTTATCCCTGTCCATAATCAAGTGCATCTTGGATCTATGGATGGGCAACAGAAATGCTATGACTGCTCTCTGTACTACTAATGGACAGAGACAGCTCCTAAATGCTTTATCCCATACACAAGTCCCCTCAAATTATCTATGGAATGATCCCACTTATTCTCATTAGAGGTAATATATAATTATTAACCATGGGATGAGTTAGGCTAATTTCTGATCAAATTGGATACATTAATTGAAGAACAAAAAAGGAAACTGGCTAGGCTTAAAATAGCCTGCAAAGACAGCTATTGTAATACTTACCTATTAACCTATGATAAAGCCAGGTTAAAGGAGAAAGTGCTCATCTATTTAAATCTTTTATTTTTAAAAGAGAAGTATCAATTCCTAAACAAGTTATAAGTGCTTGACTACTTTGAAGTCTCAAACCACCTTAACTGCAGTTCCTAATTCTTTTTTCCTAATTTCAAGGAGTCTCAGTCAGCACATTTGTTGCTCATAAAGTACTAGTTTTCCCTGTGGTTTAATTTATATATAGCTTGAATGCCACAACTCCATGTTTAGTATTAGCTTTCTGGATCTGCTATTAGTTCCCTCAGTAGTGCATCCTAGGCCTAAACTTTCAAATATAATGATGTAACTAACACATTGTCTAATACTGAAGGCAGAGCTCACCATAAAGCAACCTGTATGAACTGACTATAATGCAACTCCTTAATCCTTTCTGAGTAGTTCAAGTTTTTCATCCCTGCGAATCATTGTAACTTTTCAAGTTGATTTTATTATTGTACTTTAAAGCTTCACAATGTAGTATTGCTTTCAATAATGTATCAGATCAGAGAGGAAAAATGTGGTACAATGATCCTCCTTGAGAGAGAAGACATGACTTTTAGAATGACATGGGCTACAGACTATGTTTTTCAAACTTTGATAGATAGATACTGATCAAAGTTTAAGTAGTTGCCCTTCATTGTCTCTAGACTTTTAAAGATGGTGTCATTTTTTATGATTTGAACATTTATTTTGTAATCTGAATTTAAATATTTTCTGCCAAGTTTTATGATGCTAACGTCTACTGATATTAAAGGCAAAGTCCTTAGTATTGTACCAGGTATGCATAGATTTGGTAGACCATCTTGGAGGACTTTAGTATCTGATTTGAAGTAAATATGCTGTCTAGTCTACAAACATCAGCATATTTTAATTATCCATAGCTTATTTCTCAGTTTTATTTGTGAGAAGAATACTCCAAAAGGAAATAACCCACAGTACAGAGACCTGTGTGGCACTTCTTGTAACCCACATCAGGATGAGTGGGCTACTGACCACCATGAGTTGTGTCCTCTTAACCAACTAACGTTCTGTTCATTGAATTACATATGGATTGGCATTTAACTAATTAATAGCTAGCCTCAGTGGAACTTCACACCTCCTGACACCTACAGAGTACCTGGCTAGACCACTTTTGCCTTGGCTAAATTCCAGAGAATGTGGCTTGGCAACCTGTATGTACACAAATGTATATATCTTGAGAACTGTAAAAGTTACAAAGAAGGTTAAAATATGAAAGTTGTTCAGCACATACTCCTCTTCACAATGTTGATATTAAGATATCAGCCAGACATATTGGTGATTTTATATTGAACAAGTAATTAGATAATACATGCATTTTGTTATTGCAATTGTGTCAATAACTGTTAATATCTTTAACCATAGTAAATAGACCCCCAACTATCAGGCAGACATTTGTTCATGCAGATATGACCCTCATTTTGCTATACATTGGTTTTGTGGGTGTCACTCTGTTTTCAAGATATCTGCAAAATTAAGGTTTGCATGCATACTTAGTGGACAAATAAATGTAATATTTGCAAAGCAGTGCCTGTTAGACATTAATTGTCAGTGTATTGTGTATGCTTTTATTTAATACAATATAGTACTACATAAGCATCTTCTGGTTTATAGTATTTATTTATAATATTTCAGGAAAATAACTCACATTTTCTCAGGTCTTAACAACCCCATTTGGCTCAAGAGCCATTTCTGACATTTAGGCAGACTGGGTATGTATATTACTGTTCTACGATGTTTCCAAATGGGCAGTGCCTTAGATACTTGTAGAAATGTAATATTTATGAAAATATGCATGCTTTAGTGCTAAAGGAGCATATATATTTGCCAAATAGTGGTAGGTACAGTACACAATATGTATCAGTAACAACTTTTTCAACCTTATATAAGCTTTCATTTGATACAATAAGTACTGTACAAATGCCTTCTTGGTTATGTTATTGCCAGAAAGGTTAATATGGTGTATATTCAGAATTTGGCATAGAGATCATACATTTTCACTTACTGACCACTCCATTTTGTTAGCAGTTATTCATGATTTCTGTGCTGACCTGGCTTGTGAAATGTCATTCCATAATGCTACTAAGTGAATAGTGCCTGACATATTTACACAAATATGTTTATGCATATTTCCATATTTTTTTGCTAAAGTATTAAAAATATCTGCAAAGTGGGGTTAGTGAGATACTAGTTATAACTGAGATTTTCCAACATTATGCAAACTTTCAATTATACCATCAAATATCACAAATTCTGTTTTAGTGAAGTAATTAACAGAAATAATAATATGGCATATATTCATAATTTGTCTTAAAAATAAAGTAATTCTTTCTCAGTTACCTCACAGCCTCATTAGGCCAGGAACCAGTCCTTACCAGTGTGCTCACATAGACTGTGAAATGCGGTTCCACAATGCTAATAAGTGTGCATTCCTAGCCATATATCCTTAAATGTGATATTTATGCAGAATGGCATATTGCTAAAGAAGGACGAATATCTGCAAAGTGGTGATAGCTAAACACCAGGGATCACTGAGAGATTTTCTAGCATTATATAAGATTTCATTCAATAATGTGAAGTACAATATAAACTCCTTCATTGTCAAATTATTGGCAGAGGTATTAATATGGCATACATGCATAGATTCGTAATTTGACGTGAGAATAAAGCACTCTGTTTCAAGTACATGTGTGACTGTCCCTATTCCAGGCAGTAATGAAGGAGCCTCAGTCCTCATCACTGACACCAGTGAGGGCTGGTCACTAGGAACAACAATGGATACACACAATATTTTGAGATGCAGCTCTCTGCACCAAGTACAATTTCCCTTAAGAGCACACAGGAAGCACACTTCAGACCTGGGACTGGACTCTTTCTCTCTCTCGCCAGACCTCAAACAAGACCCCGCACCGACCACTTTGGAGCTTTGTGTCCCTGTTCCAAGTAGCTGACACACACACTTGGATATTTGATTTTCACATGCACATACACACACACACACACACACACACACACACACACACACACACACACACACACACACACACACACACAAACACACACACACCTGGGAATGGCTGGCACAGATTTGCCATCTGTTCCCCCTCTGCCCAGACTATAAGGTCATTATGCTGCCACCAATCAGCTACTCTAAGGCTCTTACAAGGGTACCCAATTATACTGAGTAAAATTAATACTAATATAAATGGTAGAGTTTGACCAATGCAGCAAGGTTTTCAAGAGTGGCCACAGTTTCACTTAAATAAGCATAAGTTCTCTTAAGATGTTAAAACTATTCTCTAAAAGACCAGCCACAATGAAAGGTATAGAACTATTTAATAATAAATAATAAAATAGAAAACACGAGAATACAGAATACATAGTTACAATAAACACTAGAGTTTCAATCACAGGAGATATAAAAATAACACAGTTGGATAGATTCACACAGATGGAGAAAAATAATACTTAACTACTCTCACTATATTTTCCTGACTGACTAAAGAATTACTGCTCCCTAGTTAAGTTACTTAGCTACTAAGTTTTGGAAAGAGTTAGTCATTGGTGTTGTAAGAGTGCATGTCTATGGCTTAAAGCTTAGTATTTTGAAATTCAGCATTGTAAGCTTTCACTATAATGAGACTCAGTCACACGAGTTTTCAGTATTTTGAAAATTAGGTAATGTGGTCTCAGTCAAATGAAATTCAGTATTTTGAGTTTTCAGTCATGTAAAGTAGACCCATCTGACATACATGTATATCTCTTTTCTGTCCAGCAGGACCCAGTGTTGATGCCTTTTTAATAAAAACAGCTTTACAAATACATTTTAACACAAGCATCTGTACAAATCAGTGTGATAGCCAAACAACATAAAAATTCTTTACAAAATTCCAACTAGCTATCCTGGCATAGCTATCATCGTTAGCTATGCTGGCATATGTTACACATGCACTGCCCTACTCTCCCTGGCACAGATGGAACTACCTCATATCATCACAATATGTACATGTCATATGTTTAATTGTGATCAAATGAATACATGCATAAATTATAGCTATAGTAATATTTCAGTTAAGTGCTGCCAGATGCATACACTGCAATTTCATACAACCAACTGAAGCACACACTGGGATTAGGAGTTGATATAATGGTTAAAGTGTTTCCCTCTCAGACACAATTACAGGGTTTAATTCTCACCTTTAGGAGGGAAATTGGCTAGGCTTAAAATGGCCCACAAAGGCAGATAGCCTAGTACTTATCCATGAACCAATGAACCTGTGAGTGTGCTCACAAATTACAGTGACTTTATTGATTCTGAATACCTCAAATGACTAATTTTACTCAGTTTAATGAATAATAACCAACACAATATATTTAGTTTGTAGCTGTGAGATGCATATAGTGCATCCCATTACACACACACACACAGCTGTGTACATCAAGCACATCTACTTTTAACTGTATATATAACAGAAGTCAGATCATGACTGAATGAATTAATTAAAACATAATATCCAGTGTAATATATTTTAGCTTGTTACTGCTAGGCACATTCAGTGCAACCTAGTACAACTTCCCTACACACAAATGTGTTCACCATGTATGGCCATTTATTGTTTGTGTGTACATCAGATGTCTGATTGTGATCAAATGAATAAATAAATTCATATATAATAGCCACAGTAATATATTTTATCTCATTGCCATCAGATGCATACAGTGCAGCCCATTACAACCCCTCAAACACACCAAGCCTCCTCACCTCCTTCTCCCAAGATAGCTATCTTTTTTGTACCACTTTGATGTCAGACTGGGAAGAAAGCGAAAAAACTAGAAGCAACAGCAACACATTGTAATTAGTTGTTGTCAGATGTATTACTTGCCCTCAAAATATAGCTACCTGTACACAAGTCTGAGGTTTACTTATGATGAACATAAAAATATAATGATCACAGTACTGTATTAGAGATGTCTATTTTAAAACTGAATAAATGGTAAAATGGAAAGTTACATTCATTGTCAGGCAGCCATCCCTGGTACTCAGCATTTGTAGCCACTTTGGTGATTATGCCAAACACATATGTCTCATTGTGCTAAAAAGGCAATACTAATGTACTTTTAGGTTTGTTTCATACAAACACAGAGTTATCATCACCAACTCTACACTAAATTATTCCAATTGCTTCACACAAATAAACACACTATTATACAGAGCATGATTAATGACTGTTTAAACTAAGTAAACAACAAAAGAATCAGCTACTTTCATCTACAGGCAGATCCCCCTCCCACAGGTAGCTGGCATATTGAAGGCAATTTATTTACTTTATACATTCAGATTCTGATTTTGGCTAAAAACATATTAATTATGGCAATGGTAATTTTTTTCATGTTTGTTCCGCCCAAACATACATTACCTCCATTTACTTCACACAAATGCACAGGAATTCTGTAGTTACATGAATAACCAGATAAGTTATTATGTGTTTGTGGGAATTATAAGTACCTAAAGTCATTGCTATTTCTATAATACCACAGTTTTTATTAACTTACACATAAAAAGCAGAGTGACTCTGTTTTTGTATGTATAGATAAGTCAAGAACAGGGCTGAAAATTCGTGAAGTGTGAACACAGGTCTGTGCTGTGTGTGCTTCTTGTGTGCACGCTTGGATACATTAAAAAGCTAACTTTCTTTAATTTTCCAAATGAAAGTATTACATTTTTATAAATACCTTTAAGAGATGCACATTCATGAAATTCTGTGGTCATGTTTCTGCATCTGTATGCCATTTAAAATTTTTGAAATCTAACCTTAAACTGAAGACTGTACTGCTGGGCTGGTGGCAAGGTTGGGTCAATTACTTTTAAGTAGTGCCACTGTCAAAGCCTGTTAAGGCATATCTCAAGTCACATTATAGAAGTGAGTGATTTAACTCAGAATTCATGTGATAAAGCTGTAATACACAGCCTAAATGATGAAACCAGGCTTAGAATAAATAATTTGAAAGTTGACTTACCCTGGCTTTGCTTACCATATACTGCTATATTTTGTTAAACTGTTTCTACTCTTTGCTAGATTTAATTGAATATGTAGATAGCCTGAGCATTTTAGTCAAAATATAATGTCACACACTATAAAAATGTGGATTTTGTCCAGAGGGTATGACAAAACTGTGTAATTTGCAAAAAAATTGTGGCTACGATTTCCACCGGTGCTGGCCCATGACTTGGATCAAAAGAACAAGGGTAGATATAATATATACATGGACAGTTTAGTATAGTCAATCAAGCAGCATGTTTTTGGGAGGAGGGAAGAATTTTGAGTACCCAGACAAAACCTATGCTTCCAAGGACAGAGGATCTAAAACTTCACACAGTGGCTGGTGGTCAAGAGTGAACCTCAGACATTGGAACTCTAAGGCAGAGCTTCTACTTGAGCTACTTTTCCATATTTATTTACATAGTAAATATACTTGTATACAGCCATGTGTAGGCACTATGCAGATATGAGTACCTGCACATTTTTATATGCATATAGATATGATAACATGTATGCTGTGCTAGTGATTCAGATGAGTTTGTTGTGTTCTATAATAAGGCAGTGATGACACCTATTGACATTTTCCTCTAAATTGTGTTAACATGTTCATTCATGCCATATGATCTTGAGCTCCATAAACTTATCTGGACAGGTAAAAAGACAGAATCCATGGCATCATTCCAGTCTGCTCAAGGACCAGCTTTTACTAGACAGCCATTCTGTGGTATACCAGGCAGCAGTATCTCATAAGAAGTGTTTACAATTATCCTAGATGATATCTGCAGTGCAACGGAAGGACAGCTGTATTTTGGGTGGAGGAGAGGCTGTGCATTACAGACTACCTCATGCATTCAAAACTTTTGTCCTATGAAGCATGTAAACTGGCAACTCAGTATTTTACAGCAAAGCTTGCTTCAGTCATATCGGGGACATGCAAAGTGTGGTCACAGGGCTTACAAGTTCTGTTTCAGATGTGTGTATACCATCTTGGAGTTGGTAAGGTTTTTTTTTAATTGATTATAATGATTTTGTTTCCCTACTTCTGGCATGTATACTATTTCCACTGATCTGGATTCAAGGTCCCCCTCCATTCTTGTATAAGCTTGCCTGGAGTTACTGAATCCAATAATTTACCAGATTATGTGTGCCTGCCTTTGGGATATTTCCTTTTTACAACTACCTTTTAGGAGGGGTTGGTCACATCGTTTCTTAAAAAAGACTGGGTTAGGCAATGATTATGAGGATACTTAAAGAGGTATTGTGAACCTTCCCTTTGTTTGTAAGGTTCTTGAAAAGGTGGCATGCTCACAAATGAATTCTTATTTAAGAAACAGTTATAGCAATGATCCTTTCCAAGCTGTTTTTGGTTGAGTTATAGTTCATAGGTTTATAAGTGTTTACTAGACTAATAACCACAAGGGCCTTTTTAAGCCTAGCCATGCAATCCAAATCTCTGACAAGTTCTGGAACCCTTTTTAAGTGTAAGCAGGGGATTGGAAGATGAACCACTTACAGGCGGCCTGTGTCCATTAGAGACATAGGTGCCAAACCAGAGATGAATTTCTTGTTTCTCATCCAATTATCCAAGTTGTACTTGAATTGCATTAGTGAGGAACTCTGCTTCACATGGATGGGTGCCTGTTCTAGAGAGGATTAGTCAATAGGATACATACCTGTCTTTTGCAGGTCCTATTTATATCACAGGCAAGGTTTAAGTCCTTAAAATAGGTAGTTCTGGTGCTGTTTGTTTTGTGGATATGAAGGAGTTATGAAGGAGGTCCCTCTGAGTGGGGTATGACAAGACATAGATCTCCTCTCAACAGTCTGTGGGAGACAGAATACAGGGATAGGGCCTTGAGGCAGTGTGCACAGGACATGTTACTTACTCCCTGTATTGTTTTAGTGAGGAACCTCTGTTGACATTCCAGTTGCTGGATATGCCTGGTTATGTACATACCAAATGGTGGCATTGTGCTCAATGATAGGTCTGATGAATGCCAAATACAGCGGTGCAATGACTTTCTTAGACCTATATGCCATACCTTTGTTTATAAGTTGCACAACATAGAATGATTTGCTCACTACTGTAGACTCATGATGGTCAAAGGCTAGATTATTGTCTATGTGTGTCCCCATGTCTCTGACTACTGTATCAACGTTAAGGGGTGTGTTGTCATTATGATAGTTACCAGGGGTGGATGACTTTCTGAAGGATACTGTTATGCATTTCTTGGCATTTAGTTTTAGTCCATGGCACAAGCACCAGTTGTTTGTCTGTGTCAGCCCTTCCTGGAGAATATTTGTGTCAGTGGGCTATTCAATGACAGCCATACCTCTCACCCGTACTGAATTCCTCGGCATTTACCAGTTTTGAGGTCCAAATAATGAGGTGCCACGAATTCCCAGGTGGCCCCCTTTATTCCCATTTTTTTTTTTTATTATTTTTTTCCACTAACATCATCACATGCAGAGGCATGCGTGATGACATCAGCTTCATGAGCACCCTACCAGCATTGGCTGAGGGCTCACTGTACTTTGTTTATGGGCACCAAGTAACGTGCATGTGTTGACTGCAGCAGCAGAGTTTCCAGGTAAGGAAAACTCAGCACTTTAGTTGCAATTCTAGCTGTTAAGACCATTCTCTGGTTCAGACATTTTATTGTTATGTGCTGCTGCATTTATTGATCATATATAGAACAGGACCATTCCATTCTTTCTGTCTGCACACAGTTGTAATTGAATTACTGTGATGTTCCCTTCTTTTAGATTATTCTTTTAGAGATATGTGTGTGTGTGTGTGTGTGTGTGTGTGTGTGTCTATGTGTGAAATGGCCCAGTTAGGTATAACTGGTGGTTTGGGTTACTGAGGCTCAAACCCTATACCTTAGGTACAAGAATCAAGAGCCTGAGTTCTCTACCCATACCGCCACTTCTGATTGAAGGGGTTATAGCTCTCCACTGTACAAATTTTCACAGATTATTTGGAATGTTTGGCTCACACTTTTGGTCTGTTCATCTTAAAATTTGGATGGTGCAATGGTAGTATTGTTGCCTCACAGCAAGACGTTCTCTGGTTCGATTTTCAGCTGAAATCCCTTCTGTACGGAATCTGCATATCCTCCCTGCATTTGTGTGGGTTTCCTCTGGGTGCTCCGGTTTCCTCTCATGATAAAAAGACATGCGTCTGGAGCATTTATCCCCAGGACTCTGCTGAAAATTGGCTTTGTTCCAAGCTGGACATTCCCAGTAAACAAATGTTAAATAAAAATAAAATAAAATTTGTGGTTTTCTGGCAAATCAGTGAGAACTGAATTCACTAAATAATGATAGCCATTTAAGTTTCAGTCTTCCTATCTTACAGGAAACACATGGTAACACAACATTTTATTCTAGCAATTTTCTAAGATTATACAAGCAATGTTTAAAATGTGTACCCGATTTTGGGCCTTTGTCCCCTTCCCCCAATACATTTTGGCTTTTTCCCAATTTCTTGTGCTGCACAGTTTTTCTGGGAAAGAGAAGTTTAGTGCTGCTTATGCAAAGCCTACTTGCATTTGTTAGTAGCACAACAGGTAGCATACTTGCTTTTGCTGCAGAAGACTGTGGGTTCTACTCCCACAGTATGTAGATGGATTGCTGATACTGTACTGTGTTGTACTTTTAAAGGAGGTGGATGCTACAGTCCTGAGAATATCCTCCTTTGGCAGAGATACCTAGTAACTATGAACATGTTATCAGTTTGCCATTCATTCCCTATTGACATATTACTAGCTTATCATTTTTTTACTGGAAAATGTTTAAAACAATAAATTTAAATCACGTTCTAACAAGTGTGCTGTATTATACAAGGAATAAATACAGTCAGGAAGGTGTAACAAAGAACACATGTATGTTTTGTGTGCAAAGAGCCTATGATTTGAAAACAGCCCTAAGGTAACTTTATCCAGCACTGGCCAGATGCATTTTCTTTGAATGTGGGTTTCAATGCTGTTTCAATGAATGTGAGTTTCAAGGGCAGAGAAGTTTTAATGATAAGTCTATTTTCATTGTGAGACTGTATTGCTTTGTTTAGCAGATTTCTATTAGTGTTTGTGCTATAACACGTAAAATAAAAGTTTTAAATGAAATCCAAATAATCATTGTAGAAGTAAAGCAGTATGCACATTACAGTGTTTATGGTAAATGGGGCGAAATAGTCAAGTAATGGGACATTGGAATGGCTGTTGGGAGACTCTGGGGCCATATTTTGGTTGTCTGTTCTTCAGTTTGTGTTTGAAAGTTGGTATCCCACAATTCCATTAGAGTGAGCAGGGCTTCATAATTATGCATGCAAATGTTATGTTAATCAGCATACAGATTTGTACCTATTTTTCACGGGCCTTTGCCCAGATTTTTAATGTTTTCAGGTTGAGAGGTATGATGACAGCTCCAAATGTGCAACCATATGCAAAGTTAGTAAGCCAGAGGCCATTGATGTTGGCCTCAACTTCAGAGAAATAAATGCCAAAAAGAAGCAGTCCCAGGACTGAACTCTGAGGGACTCTGCTTGTGACTGGCCTCTTTATAGAGGTGGATTCCCCAATTCTAACTTTCTGGGTCCTGTTTGTGAGCCAGCTGGCTATCCCAAGGTGACAGAAGGGTTTGTACCTAGCCCTTTAACTTTGTCAACAATGCCCAATCGGGAATTGTGTCAAATGCATTGGCCGGTCAATATGCTGAGTGAACCATTTTGCCTTCGTCCATTGCTTTGGTGACCTATTCAAAGAAGTCCATTAGGTTGAGTAGGCATGACCTGCCCTTGATGAAGCCAAATTGTGTTGGGTCCAGTGTCTGGAGGTTTCCTCATTATTGATCATATCCATGATAATTCTTTCCATGACCTTGCATATGAGGCTGGTGAGACTTATGGGTCTGTAGTTTCCAGGGTCTATAGGTGGCCCACCTTTGTGCAGAGGGATGACTGTTGCTATTCTGCATTCATGAGGCATGAAGACTGAAGGTTACAGTTAAATAGCTATTCCAGATGGCCTGATAGATCATGTTTCATGCTATGTAGAAGGCATTGGGCCCATTGATGCCATGTTCTTGGCCTTAGAGAGAGAATTAAGGATCTGATCCCCTAGTGATAGCAGGGGGAGTTATATTTGATGGTATTTCCTGGAGGTAGGTGGATTGGGAGAGAGAGGTAAAGCTGCAGCTGAATTTGTTAGCTAGTAGGTTTGCTATATTTTCAGTATATGTGAGTCCATTTACAATGAGCTCTGCACACAATTGTGTATTCCCTTTGAGGTTGCAGACATAGCTAAAGAATACTTTATTGTTGTCCTTGGCCTGGGAGGACAAATTTACCTCAGTTTGCCTTTGGTAGACTTTATTTGTCCTCTAAGCTGTTTGTTTATTTTGATGAAAGTACTTTTATCCTGCTGGATGCAACATCTACTAAGTTTTGCCATGATTCTCTTCCCTCTGTTATACAGCCTACTGATGTGATTCCACCAGGGTGGCTTATTTTTTTTAGTTAGTTCTGTACTTCTTCCTGGTTGGTACAACTGCCTCTGTGAAGCTATTAACATGCTTGTATAGAGTTTCTGTGAACAGTACTGTGTAGGCAGCAGTGCTTTCAGGATTTATGGAGGCCTGAGATTTTGTCAGGTTATCACTTACCAGGGTTGCCAGATTTCCAGCCCCCCAGGTAGGGACAAAAAAAAAAAGGTCTTTAATGCGGAACACAGTTCCACATTAAAGAACAGTAGCTCTGCACTAAACATGGAGCTTCTCATGTTTAATGCATTGCAGTTCCGCATTCAACACAAGTAGCTCCATGTTTAGCGATTTTTGATTAGCCTGTATACCGGCATATGGGCCAATCAAAAATCGCTAAACATGGAGCTTCTCTTGTTTAATGCGGAACACAAGAAGCTCCGTGTTTAGCAATTTTTGATTGGCCCGTATGCCGGGTATACGGGCCAATCAAAAAAAAAAAAAACAAACAAACAAAGCGGAGGCTGGCCAGGATTTAAACTGGCAGGGCGGGACTCGGGATCAGGCTGCTAATCTCGGGACAGTCCCGCCCAAATAGGGACATCTGGCAACCCTGTCACTTACTAACAGGAAGTTACCCTCAGATTATAACCTTGCATTGTTGGTGTGCTGTCCATGGCTTTAAACCATGTCACAGTGACCACACATATGTTGGCATTCTCTAGGATGAAGAGAGCTTCTAGGGAGTGGAGTTTCTTGTTTATACACCTAGCACTGAGCAGTAACACCTTTGGATTTTCTTGGTTTTGATTTACTGTGTCAGAAGTACTTTCAGTTTGGCATTGCCTAAAAATGGACTATGGGGAAGGACAATGTTTTAACTAATATTCAAAAGCCTAGGGTGGGGAAGTGCAGACCATCCCTGGCAGAGAAGCGCTGTCTGTTGACCATCTCCTTTCATGCTGACAAATACTGCACTCCCTTAAAATGACACCAAACTCTTAACCAATTATTAAAGTCAATCACCTTTTGTTCATATTGTGGCATCATTTTTGGAGAAGGTAAAATGCTGCCCTGTGCTAGGCTGAAACCAGCCTGGGAAACATATTCCAAGAGCTTCACAATGACTCTCCTCATATAGTCTAGGGAGGTATGTCTCAAGCCATTAACACCCACATGGACTATAACTGACTCATAGTGGCATTTGGGATCCAATGACCTGAGTGTGTGAGTAATGTGATGGATCCCAGCCCCTGATAAGCAACTGACCATGACTTTCTCCTTACTCAGGCTAGTGAGAGGGACATCAGTGTGTCTCATAATGGAGTCACTAATGGCTACAGTGTTGGATTCTGTTGTGGCTTGCCTCATGGGCTTAGAAGTAGAGGCTCCATAAGATTTGGTTGTATGTGTTGATGTGAGTATTGTTTTGAAAGAGTGCATTCGGGGTTGCTGAGGGTGTTTATTATGTGTACTTCATCTAGGAGGTCTTTGGGGTTTAGGTAGGTCACATTTAAGTGCCCCAGCTTATATGGGTCTATGTGTCTGCTTTGAATTGTGTGTGATGGGTACAGCATATGTACTACTGAGAAACTTATTGGCATTAGGAGTGATTTTATTTGAGAGCTTTGTCTCCATTGATATTGTGTAAATACAATGCCATATCAGTTTGTTTCGAATTAACTGGTTGTCAGTAAACATGAAGCAATTTCTACATTGCCTCAGGATCCCCATATCCACCAATCTGGTAATGGAGGTAGTGGGAACGTTCATATCCATGCCAACAGACCCTTTTTTTATTGATTAGACCGTTGGAGTGAGAATATAAAGTAATGTCAGGAGTATCCAGATTGCAACTCTGGGGGCAGTGCTTGTCACTACAAAGTAGTTGTCTTGTGTGCAACTAGGTATTGGTGAAATTTCAGTGTTGCTTTTACAGCAAATTATCATCTCTGGATGTCTGTGACTACACAGGGCACTGCCAAACACTTGAGGGCAAACTAATAAGTAGAACCTTATGATTTACAGATAAAGTATTTAGGCAGATATTCTGAAGTTAGAAGCAAATCAAGCAGTACTTACTGAAAAGAGTGAATTAGTTACTCAATAATGATGAAGAGGGGGAGTCACCTGAATGGCTACTGACTGATTACAACTAGTGTTGATCACACCACAGATTCACTCTGCTGGGATACAATGCTCCTTTGCTTCTTAGTTCACCAGAAACAAAACAGTAGTACTAATCCCAAGATGAGAAGCAGGTCATAGCCCTCGCCAGGGTTTTTAACCATCCCCTAATGTGAGGGAAAAGCAACAGTATTCTGTTTTGGTCCTGTTGGGTTTCTCATCAGCATTTGTCACACTGAACAAGAAGACTACACCGAACCATTTTGAACATTATTATAGCATTGCAAGAGTAGTCTGTGATTGGTTTGCCTCCTGCTTTTCTGCATGAATTCAAAGTATTGCATGCTGCGTTCCACACGAACTGCAGAATGAACTAGCACCCCACCTAAGCACCATGTTCAATCATACCCTCACCTCAGGCTTTGTGCCCACTGAATTGCATACAGTGACAGTTATCCCACTCCACAAAGGGGGAGCCACCACGGACCCCGGGAACTACTGCCCCATTAGCCTAAAGAGCCTGGTCTGCAAGGCCATGGAACATGTCATCATGGAACTTATAAACAAGGACACTGGTAATCTCCAAACTCTGGACCCCACCCAGTTTGAGTTTGTAAAAGGCAGATCATGTCTTCTAAACCTGATTGACTTCTTTGAAGCAGTCACCAAAGCCATAGACGAGGGTAAGGTGGTTCACACAGCCTATCTAGATCTCGCCAAGGCTTTTGACACCACCCCCCACTCTGGAATTATAGGTAAGCTCACTAAACCAGGTATAAATCCCTGTGTCACAAGATGGGTTTCCAATTGGCTCAATGGCAGAACCCACACTGTGAAAGTAGCAGACTCCAAATCCAACTTCAGACCAATGAAAAGTGGAGTACCACAAGGTTCAGTCCTGGGTCCTCTCCTATTTGGTATCTACTTTTCTGAAGTACAGGCTAACACAAAAGGTCTTTGGCTAATGAAGTTCGCAGATGACTGCAAACTAGGAGCCATAATAAAAACTTCTAACAATGTGGACATCCTACAAAAGAGCCTCACTGAGACAGATGCCTGGTGGTACTCCACTTGTCACTGGTCTGAAGTGCATTGTCATCCCCTTTGGTAAAATCTCTGTACTCATGAGCTACCACATAGGTGGTAGTCTACTTAACACCAAAAGTGTGATAAGAGACCTTGGGACACAGGTGGACAGCAGTCTCTCCTTTGATAATCACATCGCCACAGTAGTCAGGAAATACTTCTACATGGTATACCTCATCACAAAAGGTTTCTCATCCAGGAAAAAGAGGTCATTGTTCCCCTCTACTCGTCACTCATTAGACCCATTATAGAGTACAGCGCCCCTTTTGGTATGTACTTCACAAGACATCTACAAAAACTAGAAAGGCTGCAGAAATACCTCACAAAGAGGATTACCGGCCTCAAACAGATGCCCTACGCTGACCATCTCAAAAAACTCCGGCTTTACTCTGTCGCATATCGCCTACTCAGAGGCAATCTCTGCCTAACATGCAAATCTATGTCAAACCCAGAGCTGTTGGACATGCTTCACTTAAAGAAATCCCAATCCCTCCAAGCTACATGCTCTAGGGACCTAAACCTTGTCACCACAATAAACAGAACATGCTGGAGGGATAGATTCCTGTCCCAGGGACTTCGCATACTCTGGAACAAGCTTAATGTCTATATCAAACAAAGCTCCTCATTAGCACTCTTCAAGAAAAAGCTTGATGATTGGCTGGGAAATAAGAAATTCACCCCGGAGATCACCTCTCTGGCTCTGCACGGCATGGGCACAGGAAAATAATTTTCTTGGGTGGCGAAAGCCAGGGTACCTTTTTGTCTAGACTTATATAGGCCCTAGGGCCAATAGCTTAGCACCTACCTATGAACCTATAGATTCATGCTTCTTCCTATTACTTACTTACCTATGATGTGCTGCAGGGTTCAGTTTTAGGCCTAGGTTCACTGTGCATTTGGAGTCTTTGTGAGACATTATTGTGAGGAAAGGCTTGCAATATCATTGCTATGCTGATGACATGCTGGCTGTGTGCAGTGTTAAGAATCTTTATTATACTGTCTACTATGGAAAGACAGGTGCCTTGACATATTGTATAACATGGAAGAACAAGTGTATTTATTTATTATATAATAACTGCTTTCTATACATAGCATTTTCTGCATCTGAATTATTCTTATTTTTGTAACTCAGTCAGTAATTTCTGCTGTAGCTCTATAACTGTGCATTTGCACTCAGGCCATGGCAAAAAAGGTCATTGGACTAGTTTACCTGTCTGACCAACAAAGCAAAAATAAAATAAATAAATAAATAAATAAATAATTCTTCCTTCAGGAGTCTGTGTCTGCCATTAATAATTTAGCAGAGGATTTTCTAATGCATTTAATACTGGATGTTTGAAAATCAGTTGAAACTCGACAGGTTCAATATGCTTGCCTTGGTAATTCATACATTTTATGGGATTTGTCTGCATCAGTTTTAACCCCTAAGATAATAAGGGATAAACTCCTGTTCATGTTGAAGGTACATGATCCAGGAATAGTGTATGATGATAGGCTTATTCTGAAGAAACAAATTTCAGGTGTCTTTTCATCTGAGAAATATTGCCCTCATTATACACCTTATTGTATCAGCAGACCTTCCTTTTGTGGTGCATGTATTGGTTTAAGTTTGTTTATACCAATGCAATGCCCTGTACTTAGTGCTTCTGGTGTCAGAACTTGAACTTTTACAGCTGATGCAGAACTCTGTAATCTGGCTGCTTAGTGGGTAATCTCATTACTAGTTTGTTATGCCAGTTCTGTATAGTCTATAATGGCTGCCAGTGAAATATAATGTCATCTGTAAAACTCTTGTCCTGCTCTGTTTAGCTGTAGGTGATTTTGGACCCCCCATTCTCAGGGAGCTGCTGGCCTGGACCTGAACTTTGTGTTTGCAAGCATGGGGTTGCTGGTTGTTCCAGGGGTGTGACTAGACTCTTTGAGTATACATTTCTTTGCTTATCATGGGCTGAAAATCAATTGCCTAGCTGGTTGAGGTCATCTCCCATGCTTAATGTTATCTGGGGGAGTCTGCAGAATAGGTCTGATGGCTTACGTCTCCTGTACACAATTAGTCCATGCCTTCTCCATTCAGGGTGAGAACTAGTCTTCTCCAACTTTGGTAAGAGCCCTATTGCTCATTTGTTCTCTGATCAGAGAGGCTTTTCAGCATATTCTTTTCCCTGGGAGGTGAGAGTTGGGTGTAAGAGAGTAGGCAATCTGTTGATCCTACACACTATCCTAATTCCCTCCCATACTAGTGGCTTGTGTGCTCTACCAGAGCTGTCTTACAGGTTGCTCATATATGCTATCCCACATGCAAGGCTCCTGGCTAAGCAGCATGGGTGCTTTAGGTTTATTGCTTGTGGATGATACTCCTACAGGAGGTGTTGCCAATGTAGTTTGATGAACCACATTCCTCCATCAATGTTAACTGAACTGTCTTTTTGCACTGACTCAGTCTTGTCCCATTTGCTTGGTCTTTGCAGTCACCAAGCCTTTAAATTAATATGGGTCATCTGGGGCGTAGTCACCTATCCCTGTATACCCCTGGAAAGGGAGCTTAATCATTTTAAGTGGTCCTTACAATACACCTTCTTCAGCTAGCTTTTTTAAAACACCTTTACTGAATTATCACTTAAGACATAGGCAAACATACATTTATATAAAAGAAAACAAACCATGTTAACATGTTCACATTTACAAACATTGAATATCATGTACATAGGATCATAGGAGACTACTAGGCTAGGCATTTCAAGCCTAGCCATTTCATGTAAATATACTACCATAAAGTTTTAATTAATACCCAAGACTGGATTTAGTAATGACTACTTTTGTGCAGGAGGTTGAATTTACGGGTCTGTATCAGAATCTCAAATGATCACAATGTCGAATCTGACATTGCTGACACGTAAATAGCGAAACCGCAGAACATCAAAGAGGTAAACGGAAATCTACGTAAGGGGAGATTTCCATTTACTTCAATGTAGTGCTGTCTCGGAGTTGGAATATTTACATAGTGGGGGGTGTGGGGGGTGCAGGGGAGCTTCCCTCCCTGCTTAGAGCAATTAGGTATTCCATGTTATGGAAGATGCAGTGGTGCAGTGGTAGCGTTGTCACCTCACAGCAAGAGGTTCTCCCGTTCGATTCTCGGCTCGAGTGCCTTCTGTCTGGAGTCTGCATGTCCTCCCCACAGTCGAGTGGCATTCAAAAGACACATGTGAATGGGTGTGCCTTCATTGAAGATTGGACGTCGGGCTGGCACCTCGGCACCATAAAAATCGACTGCCAATCATTAGCGGACTGGAGTTCCACTGTGGCAACCCCTAACTGGGAAAAGCCGAAAGAAAAACAACAAACAACATTAAGTATTCAATGTTACTGGACTTCGACGATATAGTGTCGATCATATCGTATTCGAAGTTCAGTAACTTCGAGTATCTAATATAGACCCGAATTTACAATGTCCCATCCAGTCATCCAGGTTCCTTTTGAACAGTGTCATAGAGATGCTCTGCTTCACATGAATAGGTAGCCAATTCCAAAGACACGGCAGTTGCTAGGAGATAAATCTGTCCCTCCAGCATGTCTTATTCAAGTCGCAGGCCATATTTAGGTGCCTGGCATGGGTGGCCCAAGTCCCATATGATTTACGGATATGCAGCAAGTTCATTAGATTTGGGTCTGAGATTGCTCTGTAAGCCAGGCATAATTATCCCCTAAGAAGTCTATATGATACAGAGTAAAATGACAGGGACTTTAGTATGTCTGTGTAAGGCACTTGCTGGAGTCCCCTGATCTTCTTTATTAGAAATATCTGAGGTCTCTCCAATTGCTGCAGATGCTTTGAATGGTACATTCCAAATGGGGCGTTATACTCAATTATGGGCTGGAGTAGTGCCGTGTATAGATAAGTTATACGTAAGGAATGAAAAACGGAGCAAACACCTCCTAAAAAGCAGCAAAAATAGAATAAATAGGAAAGTTCAGTATTTAGAAGGTGAAACAGGGCAGTGTCAACAACACACAAGTAGTCGGTGCAGGTAAATATAAATCCAATTCTCGTCACAAAGGAATTCTCCACCAATAAACCACTCGCAAACGACCCAAATAAAGTATAAAGACAGCTTTATTGAGTAAGCGCTTTCACCTCCACGGCTTCATCAGACTCATAAAATTAAAACTGATATACAACTTATATACTCTCAAAGGCGGGAAAAGCCTGATTTAACAAGTTAAATAAGTTAATTAAAACCATCATTAAACAATAACCATAAAGGGAAATGCCATCTTCTCTAAAAAATACAATCTAAGAAGCATGTAACACTCAAGGTGATACAAATATGGATATAATTATAAAATTAGTACTGTAAGAACATATAAAACATTACAAAAACATCTATAACAATAGAGGTCTAAATATTATATAAACTAATTAATGAACCTTCAATCTTCTCATTTTCAGAACGGTCTAACAGAGACCTTGGCATTAAGACCTGGAGAAACATCAGATCTCAATTTAATAATCCACATATTTTCCCTACTCTCAGTGTGTGTTTTCACATCACCACCTCTGATGTTACCACTGACATGTTCTACTATTCTAAAAGTAAAGGTATGGTGAACGCCAAGTTCAGATGTATGCTTGGCTAATGCATTGCTAATGTTCCCTGTCCTGATACTATAAAGATGCTCACGTATACGTTCCTTAAAGCATCTATTGGTCTTCCCTATATAGAAGGACTGACATAGGGAACAGGTAGCAAGATATATAACATTCCTTGTCAAACAATTACCATTTACCTTAAAGAAATACTGACGTGAACTAGAGGGGTGAGTGAACGAATTAGAGGGATTAATGTATGGACAGAAATTACAGCTACCACAACAACGTGTACCACTCTGTTGAGTGGTATGTCGTAAATTGGTGGGACCTCTATCACATAACAATCTTTTTAAGTTCTTTTTATTTTTAAATCTAAACTGAGGGACATCACCTAGCATCTCTCTAATATGAGGGTCAACCATCAACACATCCCAATGACTCCTCACCAATTCTTGAATGACAGCAACATCTTTAGTATAAAAGACTGAAAAAGCCCCTGTATTAGATGCAATGTTTTGTGTTCTACTATCTCTATTAATTGTCTGTAAAGCATTGGTTCTTTCAGAAAAATATGGGGCCGCAGTATTCATTCTGAGGTCGCTGAGGCCTGCCGTGCCCTTTGAGATGTCATTCGGTCTGTACCCCCGCTGTATCAATCTGTGATTTAAATCACTCAGATCTTGTTGGAACCCTATATGGCTGGGATTATACCTAGAAGCCCTCAGCGCCTGTCCCTTAACAATATTGTTGAAGACATAGTTGGTGCATACTAGCACGATGTAGGATCGTGTTCTTGTGGCAGCTCTTCCTAAAGACCCCTGTGTTAATCAGGCCACTAGGTAACTTCTCGACAAAACATCTAAAATGAAATCTTAGTATAAGACAATTCATAAGTAAACTTTAGGTAGTTAGTGGAAGCATTGATGTAAGACACAAAACAGTGTAGATCTTCAACAGACCCCCTCCATAAAAAGAAGAGGTCATCCACAAAACGTCTGTAGAACAGGACATGTTCAACAAACGCAGATGACTCATACATAACATCATGCTCCCATTCAGCCATAAATAAGTTGGCGTAGCTATTGGCACAAGAGGTGCCCATAGCTACGCCATCTCGCTGCAAAAAACATCTACCTTGAAAGTAAAATATATTATTAGATAAAACCAACTGCAACAATGACATCAACAAATCAATTTTGATGTCAGACATATCAGATACCCGTGTTAAATGACGAGCAACATTATCAATGCCAGTCTGGTTGGGAATTACAGTAAACAAGGACTGAACGTCCATTGTTACAAAAATAAGGCCAGTTATGTCTTGTATATCACTAAGACACCTGTAAAGATCAAGTAAAAACTGTTTGGTGTCCTTTAAAATAAATGGATTGCTCTCTACTACAGGTCTTAGATGCCTCTCAAGATAAATTGAGGACGGCTCCGTTATTGAAGGTTCATTAATTAGTTTATATAATATTTAGACCTCTATTGTTATAGATGTTTTTGTAATGTTTTTATATGTTCTTACAGTACTAATTTTATAATTATATCCATATTTGTATCACGTCATTTAACACGGGTATCTGATATGTCTGACATCAAAATTGATTTGTTGATGTCATTATTGCAGTTGGTTTTATCTAATAATATATTTTACTTTCAAGGTAGATGTTTTTTGCAGCGAGATGGCGTAGCTATGGGCACCTCTTGTGCCAATAGCTACGCCAACTTTTTTATGGCTGAATGGGAGCATGATGTTATGTATGAGTCATCTGCGTTTGTTGAACATGTCCTGTTCTACAGACGTTTTGTGGATGACCTCTTCTTTTTATGGAGGGGGTCTGTTGAAGATCTACACTGTTTTGTGTCTTACATCAATGCTTCCACTAACTACCTAAAGTTTACTTATGAATTGTCTTATACTAAGATTTCATTTTTAGATGTTTTTGTCGAGAAGTTACCTAGTGGCCTGATTAACACAGGGGTCTTTAGGAAGAGCTGCCACAAGAACACGATCCTACATCGTGCTAGTATGCACCCGAACTATGTCTTCAACAATATTGTTAAGGGACAGGCGCTGAGGGCTTCTAGGTATAATCCCAGCCATATAGGGTTCCAACAAGATCTGAGTGATTTAAATCACAGATTGATACAGCGGGGGTACAGACCGAATGACATCTCAAAGGGCACGGCAGGCCTCAGCGACCTCAGAATGAATACTGCGGCCCCATATTTTTCTGAAAGAACCAATGCTTTACAGACAATTAATAGAGATAGTAGAACACAAAACATTGCATCTAATACAGGGGCTTTTTCAGTCTTTTATACTAAAGATGTTGCTGTCATTCAAGAATTGGTGAGGAGTCATTGGGATGTGTTGATGGTTGACCCTCATATTAGAGAGATGCTAGGTGATGTCCCTCAGTTTAGATTTAGAAATAAAAAGAACTTAAAAAGATTGTTATGTGATAGAGGTCCCACCAATTTACGACATACCACTCAACAGAGTGGTACACGTTGTTGTGGTAGCTGTAATTTCTGTCCATACATTAATCCCTCTAATTCGTTCACTCACCCCTCTAGTTCACGTCAGTATTTCTTTAAGGTAAATGGTAATTGTTTGACAAGGAATGTTATATATCTTGCTACCTGTTCCCTATGTCAGTCCTTCTATATAGGGAAGACCAATAGATGCTTTAAGGAACGTATACGTGAGCATCTTTATAGTATCAGGACAGGGAACATTAGCAATGCATTAGCCAAGCATACATCTGAACTTGGCGTTCACCATACCTTTACTTTTAGAATAGTAGAACATGTCAGTGGTAACATCAGAGGTGGTGATGTGAAAACACACACTGAGAGTAGGGAAAATATGTGGATTATTAAATTGAGATCTGATGTTTCTCCAGGTCTTAATGCCAAGGTCTCTGTTAGACCGTTTCTGAAAATGAGAAGATTGAAGGTTCATTAATTAGTTTATATAATATTTAGACCTCTATTGTTATAGATGTTTTTGTAATGTTTTTATATGTTCTTACAGTACTAATTTTATAATTATATCCATATTTGTATCACCTTGAGTGTTACATGCTTCTTAGATTGTATTTTTTAGAGAAGATGGCATTTCCCTTTATGGTTATTGTTTAATGATGGTTTTAATTAACTTATTTAACTTGTTAAATCAGGCTTTTCCCGCCTTTGAGAGTATATAAGTTGTATATCAGTTTTAATTTTATGAGTCTGATGAAGCCGTGGAGGTGAAAGTGCTTACTCAATAAAGCTGTCTTTATACTTTATTTGGGTCGTTTGCGAGTGGTTTATTGGTGGAGAATTCCTTTGTGACGAGAATTGGATTTATATTTACCTGCACCGACTACTTGTGTGTTGTTGACACTGCCCTGTTTCACCTTCTAAATACTGAACTTTCCTATTTATAGATAAGTTATAACCTCTTTTGCTCTTGAGGTGATGCCTTTACTAATTAAGTGTGCTACGTAGAAAGCCTTTGTTACTACAGTAGACACACAGTGGTTGAAGTTAAGATAGCGGTCAGCTTGTGTACCCAAGTCCCTTACCACTTCGTGGGTACTTAGGGTATTGTTGATTTGATAGTGTGAAAGGACATTGTGCTGAAGGGAATGATGATGTATTTATTTGCATTCAGCTTGAGACTGTGTCTAAAATACCTGTTGGTGGTCTGCTTAAGACCCTACTGGAGTATACTGACATAATTTGGGGATTCAATAATTGCACCCAGTTTGCAGTCATCTGCAAACGTGGTCAGCCATAACCTCTTAGTTTTTATCTGAACTTCTCAGAAGTAGATACCAAACAGTAGGGGCCCCAGCACTGACTCCTGTAGCACCTCACCAGTAAAAGGTCTGGTTGATGTGGAGTCACCCATTTTGATAGTGTGTGTCCAGTTTGTCAGCCAGTTAGTAACCCATCTTACAATGAAGGGGTTTACATTCAGTTTACTAAGTTTATCAGTAATACCTGAGTGTGGAATTGTGTCAAAAGCCTTTGTCAAGTTGAGGTATGTTGTGTGCACAGATTTGCCCTCATCAATGGCCCTGGTCACATTTTCAAAAAAATCCGTCAGATTTAACAGGCAGGTATACCCTTGATGAAGCCAAACTCGGTAGGATCCAGGGTTTGGAGGTCGCCTATATCTTAATTTATGAGGTCCATAATGATACATTCCATGTCCTATAGATGAGGCTGGTCAGCCTTATGCATCTGCAAATCCTCAGGTCTGTTGTTAGACCACCTTTGTAGAGGGGACTAACTGTTGCTGTTCTTCATTCTGCAGGAGCAAAGCCTGTGGTTAGACTATGACTGAAAAGGGTACATAAAGGTGATGCTAGTTCATGTTCAGTCTGTTTAGAAGACAGCCTGGGATGCCATCTGGTCCCACAGAGGCTGTGTTTTTTGCCTTGAACAAAGCTTTGATGACCTGTTCTTCAGGTATGTGGGGGGGAGTTTGGGGCAAGGTTTGTGATAGGTTTGGAGGGGATGGGGGGTGAAATTTTTACCAAACCTATCCTCTAGCAGGTATGCTGTCTCTGTAGGGTCAGTGTGTGGGATTACCGTTGGTCACTAGTTCTGCACATGCTTGGGTCCTACCCATTAGGCTACGTACATAGCTGTAAAAGACCTTATGGTTATCCTTAGCTGTGCTAGCTAAGGTTTTCCTCAAAGAGGCCCTTAGAGGATTTGACAAGTTGTCTTATTTGCCTGTTGAATCTGAGGAGGGTGCTTTTCCATTGCTGAGGTCTCACCTTTATTTTCATGGGCAGCAACTTTTTGCACTTATTGTAAAGTTTGTTGATGCTGGATATCCACTATAGTTGCTTGTTTTTACTTGGGGCTCTGGCTTAAATTCTTTCTGGTACAGCCAAATATATACACTTATGCAAGTGATTGTACAAGGCTTTAGTAAAAGCTTTGGTGTAGTTACCACTTCCAGCTGGGGGTGGGGCTCAGAATGCATTTATACCTTCACCTAGGTGGGTATAGTTTCCCTTGGTGAATTTTTAGTCTGATTTCACCCCTTGTGAGTTCTGGTGTTAGTGTCAGCTCAAAGGTGACTGATTTGTGGTCAGATTTAACTAATGAGGGTCTGACAGTTGAGATAGTGCAAGCTTTTTACATGTTAGTGAGGACCAGATCTAGTATGTTTGTTCCTGTTGGTGGGGTATGAACAATTTGTTCCAGGGCATTTAACTTAACAAAGTCAAGGAACATTTGCAGTAGCAGTTTAGGGTTAGCATAGGTTTCCCATGTGATGGTGGGATAATTCAAATACTCCATAAGAGAGTGTGCTGTAATATTTGGATTGTTTCCAGTTTGGTCAGGCAGACTTCATGCATGTCATGACCCATGTAGGGGACCTATAACTAGCTATGACTTGAATGGCAGTCTTACCCACTGTAACCTGAACTTGGAATAACTCCATGGAGTTGTCCAGCCTAACTAGATGGGAGGTGAATTTATCTCTAATATAGATAGAAACACCACCTCCTTTGGTTCTCACATGTTCATTTTGCAGTCTGAAGGCGTGGAAGGCATTGCAGCCTTGCAATGCTGGGGTACTCTCTGAGGCCTTGAAGCAGGTTTTGGTGACTACACAGACATTGATATCTTGCAGTGATAGAAGTGTTTCCAGGGTGTGCAGTTTTTGGTTTAAGCTCCTAGAGTTTAGCGACATGTCCCTTATTTTGTTAGGATTGGCAAATTTCATGTTGGTGAGTTTGTTTTTGAGACCTTGCCTGAAAAAGGAACTATGGGGTGGCAAGAGCCTTTGTCAGTAGCCAAAAGCTTAGAGGTGTTAGGTGCAAACTGTCTCTGGCAAAGCAACAAGGTTTGTCAACCATGGTTTTCCTAGGCTGACAGGAACTGGATCCCCTTTAAATGACATGAAAAACTAAGCCAATTATTGAAATCAATAATTTTTTGTTTATAGTGTGGCATCATTCTAGGTGAGGGTAATATGCTGCCAAAGGCTAGGGACAATCTGCCTTGGACAGGTACTCAGAGATCTCAGTCATGTCTCTCTTTGGATCTACTTTGAAACTGGACTATATGAAGGGAGGTATCTACTTTGAAAGGTAGAACCTCATATAACTGAAATCCATTATCGCAAGATGAAAATTGCGAAAGCTGAAATAACCGAACAGCAAATTTTTCCCAGGGTAAGTAAACACTTGCCCAACATGCACTTTTCTCCACTCTCATGTGATCCTGGCTGTAATATATGTAGTTACAGGGGTGTAGGGGGTGCAGCCCCCCACATTGGGGAATGTGGGGGATGTAGCCCCCCACCTAGGTGGTTTTACTTACTTCAGTGTGTGTTTCATTTAAGTTTGGGCAAGTGCTTACTTACCCTGGGAAAAATTTGCCATCTGTGTATTTCAGATTTTGCTATTTTTGTTGTGCAAAAATTGATTTTGATCATTTGAAGTTCGACCTTTCAGAGTAGATACCTCTCTTCATATAGTCCAGTGAGGTATGTCTCAGGTCATTCACTCCAACATGAACTATGGCAGATTCATAAGGGTACTTGTTGCTGAGAGACATGAGTGCATGCATGATCTGATGAATCATGTCACCAGACAGGCAGCTGACTGTGACTTTCTCCTTGTCTAACCTGGTGAGTGGGACATCCATGTGTCTAATTATTGATCCTCCAATAACTACAAAATGTGTTTTTTGAGTGTTGCGCCTTATGGGCTTGGTAGGTGAGACATTGTTGTTGCTATGTGTCATGGGTGCTGTAGGAACTGTATCAGTTGTAGCAGTCTTGTGTTTTGGAGGTCTCTGGTGCCTTGGAATGTTTTTTGAGAGAAATTCTGTGTATGTTGATTTTTATGTTTACTATTTGTAAGTATGCTTTATGGGGAGGTGTGTTGTCCGGGAAGCAATGAGAAGCTTTTATGGATGATATAAAAAAGGCAGGTTATTTAAAAGCATTTTATCTGATGAAGTTCTATGTTTTGGAACAAAAGTGCTTATTTTACTGTGGACTTTGTGTTTTTAACCTTCGTATTTACTTTACAACTTGGATCAGTTTTTGGGACCAGTGGCTCCCCTTTCTTGCCATTTGTTTATTTTCATGTTGAGTTTTGTGTTGGATGCATACTGTGTGTATGAATAGGGGTACTATATGCATGTGCAGTGGTGGGTGGGTTGACAGCCTCTTCTGTGTTACTGTTTTGAGTGCAAGAGAGCATGGATTCAAGATTTGTGGTGTAGATACAGCTCTCATACTCTGTACTAGAGTGAGTTATTAGTAGACGGTTATTGGTGTACATAAGGCAATTGTTACACTGCCTCAAGAGATCCAAGTAAACAAGGTTGGCAGGAGAAACAAGGGTAGTCCAACTGTCCATAATGGTATATTGAAGACTGTTGTCACTGGGTGGGGGGGGGTTAGGCTTGAGCTCAGTGGATGGATATTTCTGCGTGGATTTTATTGTTGGTAGTTTAATAGGTTTCAGGTTGCTAACAGTATATGTTTGACTGGGAAAATACTAAGGATGAGGGCTACACTAATGTGCTACAGCTGTAACTAAGGGAAAAATATGTTGAATTAATCTGTCCAGGTATAGGCCAAAATTGGGAGACATGTAAACAAGCAGAAACCTACTCAAATGCAGGGCTTAAATACCAGAAGCTAAAAACTTGAAAAAAACTTTAAAATGGTTCAAAAGGACCAGTGAGGATCCTTCATCCAAGCCTTAGACCAACCACCTTTCATCAGACAGGTTGCAATCAGCACAATCCTCTCACTAGAGTGCAGAAAGGCACCTTCCAATCAAAGATAGTCTGGAAACTGTGCTCAAAACAAACAGTCACTACAAACAGATCCAGATGTGAAAACAGCAATAAAATTCAATTTAGCAGGCACAGTAAGGCAGACAATTGAATACAACAATGTAGATTAGTACACAGTATATAAATACAGTATTAAAGTAGGCAGCAGACAATACAAATGCAGCAAATAATATAAATAATCAAAAAAGGCAACTTGTGTTATTTTGGAAGCTCAGAAGCCTCTAGTTGTCTGGTATCTCAGCTCAGAGTTGTGGCTGGTAGGCCACCTCAGTTCAGCTCAGAACAAACAAGCAGAAACCTGCTGAAATGTATTTCTTAAATAGCAGAAGCTAAAAACTTGAAAAAAAAACATTAAAAATGTTCAAAGGCATTTGCTTTTATCCAATTATCATCAATCTAACATTATATAAATTGTGCAATTCCTGCCTTCCCTTAAACCTCATTCCTCCTCTAAAACATTATTCTGCATGCATTGTTCCCACAATTTCTATTTTTTCTATGTAATTTACTTCTACCTTTTTATAAAGATCCCATTTCCAGTTATTTTATTTCTGTTGCAATATTCACTACTTCAGTTACAGTTAGTTTAGACTTTGATTTACATTTTCTAGTAATTACTTTTTTGGCAGCCAGAGATTTAAACTTAACAAGGCCTCACTACGTCTATGCAATTTGGATATTGAATCCCATCTCAAAAAATAATTTTCTTAGTTACACCCATTGCACACCCATTATCTCTGACAGTGTACTCTGTAGAGAATTTGTTAAAGTCTGCCAACTTGTTTCACTTCCAATATACATTTTCCCAGTTATCTTTCGTCTGCATCATACCTCCAACATTTGCCATCTACCTGAGGAATAATTCTTTGGAGTTTGCTTGGGGTCTCCTAGACTTTGCTGTTTATTTGGGAGCCTTATATATGCCCTCCCATTGTTTCCCTCTGAATTGCATATCCACTCTTTCTTCCCAATCTTTTCTAACCTCCTCTGACTCATATAATTATTGTGCAATATTTTATATGCCCTACTAATTATCCCTTTTCATCAGCAGCTTCTGTTCTAGGTTCAACTAAAAACTCTGCCAGAGCAGATCTTTCAATTAGAGTTCCTTGTCTCTTTCTCTTTGCCTATACTCTATCAGTCCATGATAGGAAAGGCAGTCTCTATTATGCAGTCCAGATGTCTTCTTTGCCTCTTCCTACTCCATTACCCTGCCCTCTCTAGGTATTTTCTCCCAATACACTGGTTCCTTTGCCATTTTTCTCCAGTAAATTCTGGCCCTATATTGTCTATTATCTGTACCCCTAATTGCAGTCACCCCATTGGCAAAATTTTCTTTCTCCATTTTTCCATTGCCTTAGTTTCTAAAATATTTTCTGCTAGTTTATAAATATAATATTCAGTATGGCTGTTGTTATTTCCTTATGGATCATCCAAAATCCCACTATCTCCTTATTTCTTGAATTTCACCCTGCTTCATCATCATCCCTTTCTACTTTGAATTGTAGCTTTCAGCTTGTGTTATGTCTTAACTGTCTAACATTAAAATATCCCTTCAAAACAGGTAATCTTAAACCACCTTGTTCAATTGGAAGGATCAGCTTATTCCACTTGACACCTGCCCTCTAATCCACCCAGATAAAATTATTCAAGTCTGTATTAAATTTATACAACTTCTACTTTGTTTTTTTAAAAATATTATTTATTTATTTATGTATTTATTTGCAGTTTGTTAACCGGGAAAGTCCATTGGGCCTAGAAGAAGCCGTTTTCAATGGAGGCCCAGGGAGAAAAGCTAAATGAGTCACTATTTACAAAAATATATTGTAAAATTCATAACTACAATGTTTACAATAATAAAGAAACAAAACATTTTAAATAGTCCACAAAAAAAAAAAACTTATTTTGAATTATGTAATTCAGTTACCAAAAAGCTATGAAGAAATTTATAGAGAGAGCGGGGGGGGGGGGGGGGGGGGCATTTTTGAGAAAAAAAGTAGAGAAAAAAATATGCCTGACCTGTATAGACCTGTATAGAAAATTAAAGGGAGTAAAAGCATTTTTACTGCTTGCATCTTACTATCCATAAACAAGAGCATCCAGTTTCTCAGTTTTTTATTTTCTTTTGTTTAGTCTCTTCCCACATATCCTTAGCTGCTGTAACAGAATCCTTTTTAATCCATACTCCTGAATACTTCATTTTATTGTGTCCAATTAAGTATGGGTATTGCTGAACTAATTTTTGTGTACAGTGTTTATAGCTATAGACTCTGGTATGTCTTCATTAATTTTATATCGTGAAAAAATATGAAACTGTCTCAGAATGTTCCACAACACTGAAATGCCATTTTCTGGTTTTATCAGGTACAAAATTATATTGTTTGCAAACAACGCCAACTTTTCTTGATTACCATAAGAATTGATAAGACTGTACTGTACCATAATTAGCTGGAAACACTGTAATGAGACTGAGAACGAAAGCCTTTATCTGCTAATTACCCAACCTTCTGCTAAACAGGTGCCAGTCTCTCTGGTTTGGACCAAGTCTTGTATACTTTTCAGAATGAATTCTCCAAACACTGTAGTTCATTTAATAAGGCTTTATTAGATGTTTACAAAATCTGAATGCTGTCTTCATTAACAGTGCTGATAAACAATTAATGTTCAAAGTTACTACACAGCATATTCTGATTGTCCTAATATAGTCTTTATTTGATCTGTCTTCTGTACTCAGGCTCAAGTGTCTGTAATCTTCTCTGAAGTAACAGGTCGAACAAACTCACTAACCTTAATTTACATTCTAACTGTATCTGAAATATATTTTAATAATACCAAAACCCTGTGATGCTTTATATGCCCTCTTAACCTTGGTTGCCTTGGTTACCAGGCTTGGCCTTGTATATGCTTTATTTAACATTTTATTAAGGAACATTCTGTAGCTGGCAATATTGTATCTCTCCCTTGAGAAATGAGAATTCTGTATTTCTGTATTTTCTACACACTTTATGCTTATATTTCCTTTCTAATAAACTGTCTCTCATGCTTGACCAGCAAGTTTATTTTTCTTTCTGCTTAACTGTCTTTTATGCATAAATGTAACAGTATTTATTTTACCCTTTAGCCTGTCTAATGTCTAATAACTACTTTAAAATGGAAGTCCCTACTCTAACAGTTGCCCCTGAGTGGGTCTATATCAGAACATTGAAGTATTAAAACTTTGAATGTTCTGATATCGAACACTATTCAGCGAACGCTAAGAATAGCGAAGCTGCAGAACAGTGAATTCTTTCCTCGGGAAAGAATTCGGTTGACCATTTCTGTGGCTTCGCTATTCTTAGCGCTGTGGTGGAAAGCTACGGGTTGGGTTCAGGTAAGTGTGCGATTGTATGTACGTTAGGGTTAGGGGAGGGTTAAGTGAGTTAGGGTTAGGGCACGGGTTAGGCGTGTGTGCGATAGTGACAGACTTTAGGGTTAGGGGTGGTTTAAGTGAGTTAGGGTTAGGGAGCGGGTTAGGTAAGTCTGCGATAGTGACGGACCTTAGGGTTAGGGTTTGGGTTAAGGTAAGTGGGTAGATAATAGTGTATGTTTAGTTTAGTGTAGCGTTAGATGTAGGAATTTAAGTGTATGTGTGTGGTTGCTGTTTGTTTGATGTGCTTGTGTTGTTTGTATGTGATTCGGAGCAGCAAATTTTTTCCATGGGAAAAAATTCGCTGTTCTGAATGTTCAATATTTTCATGTTTAGATGTTTTGGGGCCGATGAAATAGTGTTCGCTATTTTCATCTTTCGATAACGTGATATAAACGCCCCTGAGGTCCCTGATGAAAGTCTTGAGGGACCTACTTCTGTAGTTACCTTACATTTGTATTGCTAACTACTGTATACAGCTTTATGCTACCTGACTTGTTTGAAAATAAAAAAAAAATATTATTTGGTACACCTGCAATTTTAATTTTGGCCACTAGGTGTTACTTGAGGATTTATGGCCTGTTTGGATTGAAGTCTTTTTAACTTTATGATTCAATTATAACTAATTACCACCATAACAGCTATAAATAAATGCAATCTGAGGGTCATGTTGCTCAACCCTATAAGTTTAAATCTCAAGATGCAGTCGCTCGAAGCACTCCTCAAAATGGAGAACATCGACATTTGTGCTGTAATGCAGACCTGGTTTAAAGCAGCAGAAAGCACCCCTGCACTACCAGGCTATAACTCATTCCACACCTTTCGGCCCCAGAACAAGGATATACACACCTCCAGACTAGTAGCCCAGCATAAGACATCTGAGATACTCCAGGTACAACTAACAATGGGTAAGACAGCAATTTAGGTTGTAGCCTGCTATAGGTCCCCAACCATGTCCCAAGACTCTCATTCCACATTTCTAAGCACTGTGGAAACTAAGATCCAACCCAACACTCTCATACTAGGTGACTTCAACTACCCCTCCATCAACTGGAAAAACTACTCATGCACTGATGCACTGGCCCAGCGCTTCCTGGAATTCATCAGTTCCAATGCCCTGGACCAGCTCATTCTTACCCCCACTAGAGGAAGCAACATCCTTGACCTGGTTGTTACTAACACGGGAAACCATTGCTCTCCACCAGTAGTCAATTCCTCCCTGGTTAGATCTGACCACAAACTAATAACCATGGAAATCTGCATCTCACCCCCCCCCCTGCACACACACACACACACACAAAGGTATCCACCATGAAAAACTTCTCCAAAGCTGACTTTGGACTTCTAAAAACAGAGGTGGCTAACTTCATGGCACCCAGACCAATGGAAAATAGATGCATGACTGTTGAATTATTTACCAATGCACTGTACAAACATGTACAGAAATGCATGGAACTAGCCATACCCAACAGAACCAAGACACTCTCCTCCAAAAAAAGGAAGCCAATCTGGTGGTCCCCTGCCATTAATAAACTTTACAACAGAAGGAAGAAACTGTTGCAGAAAAAGGTGAAGTCCCAAGACTGGAAAAAATATTCTTATTAGCCTCAACAAAAAGTTGAGATCCCTCATCTAAACCTCCAAAACCAGCTATGAAGGCAGAATTATGGCAGACAAAAAAAACACAAAGCCTTCGATAGTTATCTCAAGAATCTCCATGGCAATACCCAGATTTGCTCTGAGTTACTGCACAATGGTACCTCCTATACTGAGCCAACAGATATTGCCAACATACTGGCCTAGAGATTCAGTGCCAACTTTACCCCTCTCTACCCCCGCAAAGGACCAATCTCAATACTGGAAGAATGCCAGGCACCCAGCATTACTGCAGCACAGGTTAAAGCTGCATTGTACAATGCCAGGAATATAGCTTCTGTGGGACCCGACAATATCCCTGGCTGTGTTGTACATTAATTATAAAGTGAACTGGCACCACATCTGTATGTCCTGTTCACTCACAGCCTCATCTCAAGCTTTGTTCCTACTGAATGGTGCACTGCTACAGTCATCCCTCTCCATAATGGAGGACTGACTACAAACCCTGTAAACTATCGCCCCAATAACCCGATGAGTCTGACATGTAAGGCTATGGAGTGCATCATCATGGACCTATTTAACAAGGATACAGGGAATCTCCAAACTCTAGATCCCATGCAATTTTGTTTTGTGAAAGGTAGATCATGCCTGTTCAACCTGGTTGACTTCTCTGCGTCAGTCACCAGAGCTATGGGTGAAGGTAAGGCAGTTCATACAGCCTACCATAATCTGGCCAAGGCCTTTGATACCATTCCTCACTCAGGAATTATTGATAAACTCACCAAATTAGGCATCAACCCCTATATCATTAGGTGGGGTATAAACTGGCTCACAGAACCCACAGTGTGAAAGTAGTGGACTTCAAGTCAGGCTGAAGTCCCACAGGGATCGGTCCTGGGCCCTCTCCTGTTTGGCATCTACTTCTCAGAAGTCCAGGCCAACACGGAGGGACTCTGGCTGACCAAGTTCATAGATGACTGCAAGCTGGGAGCAATTATTAACTCCCTAAGTGATGCAGACATTCTACAGAAAGGCCTCACTGAGACCAAAGACTGGTGCCAAAACCATGGCCTTAAGCTTAATGCCAAAAAATGTGTTGTCATCCCCTTTGGGAAAAACTCAGTTTCCACTAATTACCACATCGATGGGAGCCCACTGAACACTTAAGGCATTATAAGAGGTTTGGGGACACAGGTTGACAGCAACCTCTCCTTCGACTACCACATTGCCACTGTGGTCAGAAAGTCCTTCTATGTGGCACATCTCATTACCAAGGGTTTTGCATCCAAGAAGAAAGAGGTCATCATTTCTTTCTACTCTTCCCTCATTAGACCAGTCATAGAGTATAATGCCCCATTTGGTATGTACCTCACTAGACACCTGCAACAACTGGAGAGGCTACAAAAGTACCTCATCAAGAGGATCCTAGGCCTTAAATACATGTCCTATATGGACAGACTCAAAAATCTCCAGCTATTCTCTATCTCATATCGTCTACTAAGAGGCAATGTCTGCTTGACTTACAAAGCCATGTCTGACCCAGCTCTGTTATAAATGCTACATCTAAAGAAATCCCAATCCCTCTGCACCACATGCTCCAGAGACCTCAACCCCATTATCACAATCAACAGAACATGCTGGAGGGACAGGTTCATAACCCAGAGACTGCCCATGCTCTGGAATAGACTTCCCATACATGTTAAGCAGAGGACCTCACTGGCCCTCTTGAAGAGAAATCTTGATGAATGGAAGGGAAATAGAAAGTTCACTCCAAGGATCACTCAAGTGGCTCTATTTGATAGAGGCACTGGGAACTAATGTTGGGCAGCACAATGCCAGGACACTTCTATGGGCTAGGCTTGTAAAGACTACAGGGCCATTAGCCTAGTACACACCTATGAACTAGGCGATTATTTTTTTTATCTGGTGAATAAACTTGCAATTTTAATTTTGACCACAAGTGTCACTTGAACAGGATTGAAGTCTCTTAATTTTATGATTTCATAGATTCATAGGTGTGTACTAGGCTAATGGCCCTGGAGCCTTTACAAGCCTAGTCCATAGAAGTGCCTTGGCATTGTGAATTTGATTTTTATGTTACCTAGATTTATAGTCTTTAGAGTCTTTAAGTCTAAGTTCTGATGTATGAGTGATATATTTAAAACCTGTACATTATTCTGAAAATGAGTGTCTTTTAATTCTGTGGCTTTTAAAGCTGATTAACCTGTTTTTTGAATATTTATTTAAGTTTGACAGAGTACAAACTGTTTATTACCTATATTTTTTGCCTTATGAACTGGTGCCTTAGTATACTATGATGTCTTTCCTTATAGCAAATGAAACCTTTTCCTGTTGTTTATAGATTTATATCTTTAAACAGTGTACTGTTTTTTTATTGCATAGCCTATCAAGCATGTTGGCTATTGTCTGAAGACTAACTGAAATGTGCACTAAAAAGATAACTTTATAAGTGGTCTTGAAGCATAATTATCATATTCTCTGTTAACTTGTGTCTATAAATGTTTATTTAAATTTGCTCTATAATGCTACTTACATTTTTTAACTTTTATGAATATTTATGAGCTATAATAGTTTATTAAAACCTATATTTTCTATTTTTAAGTCTGTACCTTTGCTTTGTCTGTGTCTTTTTAATTTTTGACTAATGTACAATAATTATGTAAAGTGCACTGTAATCTCTAAACTAATTAACACATTAAGCCTGCCCTGTTATTCCTTGAGTGCATTGAATAACGATTACTACCTATTCTTTAGATAACTTATTTTAATAGTTTACTAAACTTATGCTTTCTGTATTTTAGGTCTATACATTTTCATTTTATGATAAGCCTGCCATGTTATACCTTGAGTATACGGAATAACTATTACTACCTATTATTTAAATAACTTATTTTAATAAGTCTGTTAAAATAATTCTGTAACTTTACCCTTAATTAATGACTAAATAATGTAATAAGCCTGTTACAAATAATTCTGTCACTTTACCCTTAACTAATGACTAAACAATAAAATTCTGTTACTTTACTCTTAAACTAATGACTGAATAATGTGAAGTACTGGAGTATTATTTTTATATTTTGAGATTTTAATGAAATGTACTATACTGAACACATTATTGAATATGAATTTCCTTTTCTGAATCCTGACTGAAATTTGCATTAGCGTACAGTGAACATTTAAAAATAGCTGTGTATATTCTGGAAACTAACTAAATTAAAAGAATATTTTTTGCCAGTGTTAACTAAACACATATAAAAACATAACTGAAACTGGTACATGTTATATTCTGAAAACCAAACTATTATTGCCTGAACATAGACTGGAAGCTAATACTGTTGACAAATGTTACATGAACACAGATAAGAAATGAACTGAAATCTGTTTTTTGTCAGTATTGTCTGAATACTGATAAAAACATAAACTGAAATTAATATTGTTATATAACTGTTTAAAACACAACTACTTGCTTTAACTCATACATTTTAACTTTAAGCAAACATTGAAGAAATAACTGAAACACATAGGTCAATGTCTGCACCACTTCTCTTGCCAAATTTTACTCTGCATTTTTCCAGTCGCTGATGAGGTAAAGGAAGACCTGCTTTAATGTTGAAGTATCCTTTTTATAGTTAGGCCTTAAAAACTTTTTTTTTTATCTCTTGTGCAAGACTAAAGTTCTTGATTGTATCCTGTATCAGGTCCTTAAAATAACATTTGCATTTTTTACAATTATAAACTGATAGTATTGCTTATTGTCCTGACATTATTTATATTTTTCTGCATGAAAGAAATGCTTGCAGCTTTAACAATTATAAACTGATAAACTGATACCATTGCTTATTGCCCTGACCTTATTTACATTTTTCTGCATGAAATAAACACTTACTGCTAATAAACTCTTGCAAGTCTGTAAGCAAACTGATAATTTCAAATTAAACAGTAATGTAACACTGTGCATTTCTGCACCTATATAAAATCAATTTTAACTGTTGAACTTTTTTACATTTTGTCTCATGACCCTTAGATTTTAACTTACTGTTCTGTGAGTGAAACTACACCCACTGTCTTACCATAACCGTTTCTTTAGCTGATGTCATTTAACTTTTCGTTAGTACTGAATGTTGCTAGAATTTATTCTTATTGTCTACAATTTGTTTGGATAAATAGTAAAACTGTAAATGCATTAAATGGATAATAGTGTCTTTAATTCAGTTTGCTCAGCTGGCTGTCATTCGAGCTGATGTGCTTGGCAAACTGCCATCTCCATACGAAACATATACAGTCCCAAACTGATTACATAATGTACTCTTTTATACATAGGATGTGAATTTTTAACTATGTTGTCACCTTTACAATGTAGCATTGACTTTAAATTTTACATTCTGTAAACTAGCAAATATTATTTTGTCTCTGTCTATATTACGATATTGTTTATCCATTGCAAAACTTTAATACAAAACTCTTAAACAAAACAATAACACAAAAAAATAATTTTCAAATCTGTAACTGTAAACCCTTTATTCTGCAAATTAATTTGACTGTTGGTTCTGATATACCTTACAAGACATAGAGATATACAGTTACCCTTTTTTTCTAACTGGCCACACCCAATATGTCTTTCTGAGTACTTGAGCTGTGTCAGCTGAACTGGAATTTATTTTATCTTTACTCCATAAATCTGCATGGTTGTGTCGTAACCAATTCTTTAAAATCTGTACATTTGCACAAATCTTGTTATTGAAGTCTAAAACAGCATATGCAGAGCTGTTCCACTTTGAACTGTTAGCTGCTGTAATCTTTGACCTTTTAAATCCTGACAAAACTGCATTTGTGTCTTTTAATAAAGATCTGTGTGCAACTGTAGCTGATTCATCCATAAACAATAAAATATTGTTATTTATTTTAACCTTAAACAACGACAGATCAATGCTGTGATCTTTACAGATAGCTATGGAATGCATTTTTTTACTCAGCACTGAAGTGTGTTCTTTAGATATACTGGAATTTACTTTATTAAAATCTGCACTCTGATTCCTCTTATTTCCCTTCAGTGCAAACACTACACTTGATTTTGAAAATAAGAAATTAAATTAAGTAATGTGAACTCAAGACATTTCCTGCATGTTATGTACGTTCACTGTGTTGACATTTGTATGTTTAATACTGCAACATACTTTTTTATTTTGAATTGTATGTGCTAAAGCATTTACACAAGAATTAAGTCCAAACCCATAGTGACAGAAGCTGACTAATAAGCTTGCTTCTGTGACTTAACCTTTTTTTCGTTTAGAAATATTTAACATTTTTGAACTAATAAGCTTTAACTTTAAGAGAACATTTTTAAACTAAAACCGGATATTTACTGATGTTTTAACTGTAGCAGTATTACTCAATATGTTTATACAACAGGTATGTAAATGACTTTTACTAATAATTTTAAACTTTTTTGAGCTGTTGTGTATAAAGTCTTACATAACTTTATGGTCTTGGAAGAATGTGAGCCATTGTCTGTAGCTTATTAACCTTTTTGTTTTTCTTGGCTGTGTGACATCACACTGGAAACTTGAACGTTTATGAAGATAGCTGTTAACTAGATAATGTCTTTTATGTTCTGAAGGAACACTGCTTTGATTTAATGCTAGTCTGCTGAAATTATTTGAGGCTTTTCTGAAGTAAACACTGGTGCTGTGTTCTTTGATTAGTTGCATTTCTGCTGTGTCTGTTTTCTGCATGAAGTACTGCTGATTTACTGAAAAGTCCTTTTTGTAATAAGAAACTGTAGTGCCATAATTTTTGGCTTATTCTGTATAGAGATTACAGCTATATTTATGGAAAAACACTGGTATGCTGCCGAAAAGTCTGTTATGAAACATTTGCTGCCACTATAAACAGTTAATGAAACCTTGACATTAAGCTGGATATTGCAGTAAAACTCTACTTGAAAGGCTTACATACTGCAGCTGTTTCTGTTGAATTTTTCTGACAAGGCTGATTTACTCTGTAGAACACATGTAGTTGAATGAAACACTGCTATTCTGTAGATTTTTGTAGAACACGTAGTGTGACCAGGTCTGGAAATGAATGATGCCCTCACTGAAAGGGTGGTTTGTAGCACTGTTGATTACCTTTACTTGGGCCTCTCAGCTGGAAAGCCACCGGAGTGCTGTTGAAATGTCCGTAGTACTTTTTCTATATTGACTTGGAAAAACAGTCACTGTGAACGTAAGAAAATATTTGCTGCAATAGAAACTGGATTTGAAAGGGTTACACACTACAACTGTTTCTGATTTTATGATTGTCCAAAGTAGCTGATTGCTGGGTTGCAAGAATTATATATCTCTCACCAGGCAGCAGGCCTGTTCAGGTGCCATTGTAAGAATTGGTAAGACTGTACTGTACTGTACTTAACTGGAAACACTGTAATGAGACTGAGAATGAAAGTCTTTAGCTGTTAATTACCCAAATTTGTGCTGAACAGGTGCCAGCCTCTCTTTTATGGACCAAGTCTTGTGTACTTTTCAGAATGAATTCTCCAAACACTGTAGTTCATTTAATAAGGCTTTATTAGATGTTTACAATATCTGAATACTGTCTTCATTAACTGTGCTGATAAACAATTAGTGTTCAGAGTTACTCCACATCATATTCTGATTGTTCTGAGCAACATAAACTAATATAGTCTTTGATTGACCTGTCTTCTGTACTCAGGCTCAAGTGTCTGTAATCTTCTCTGAAGTAACAGGTTGACCAAACTCACTAACCTTAATTGACATTCTAACTGTATCTGAAGTATATTTTAATAATACCAAAACCCTGTGATGCTTGGCCTTGTATGTGCTTTATTTAACATTTTATTAAGGAAAATTCTGTAGCTAGCAAGATTGTATCTTTCCCTTGAGAAAAGAGCATTCTGTATTTTTTACACACTTTATGCTTATCTTTCATTTCTAATAAACTATCTCTAATACTTGACCAGAAAGGTTATTTTTATTTCTGCTTAACTGTCTTTTATGCATAAATGTAACACCATTTATTTTACCCATTAGCTTGTCTAATGTCTAATAACAACTTTATTTATTATTTATTTATTTTACATTTGTTAACCAAGGGTATCTTTAAAATGGAAGTCCCTAAGCTAACAATTCTTCTTCTTCTTCTTCTTTTGGCTTTTCCCTGTTAGGGTCGCCACAGCGGATCATCTGTCTGCTCATGATTGGCAGTGGAGTTTTACAGTGTTGAGTTGCCAGCCCGGCTCCCAACCTTCCACAGAAGGCACACACATGCACACACTCACACCTAGGGCCAATTTAGAGTGTCTAATTCACCTACTGCATGTCTTTGGGATGTGGGAGGAAACCGGAGCACCCAGAGGAAACCCACACGACCACAGGGAGGAAATGCAGACTCCGCACAGAAGGCACCCCAGCCGAGAATCGATCCGGAGAACCTCTTGCTGTGAGGCAGCAACACTAACCGTTGCTCCACCGTGGCCACCCCCTAAGCTAACAATTACATACCAATTATATCCTTGAATTTATGACTCCTTTATTTTGTTTGCCAATGGCTTTAAATATAATGCAAATAACAAATGAAAAAGAGGGCACCCCTGTCTGGTTCCTCTGTTCAAACACAACTTATCAGAGAAGAACCCTCCCACTTTACTTTTTAGCTCTGATCCCGTCATATACTCCCCTAATTGATTTTATTACATCTGGGAATGCAAATGCTTCCTTTGCCCTGTTCATTAAATCCCAACATACTCTGTCACATGCTTTTTCTGAATCAAGACCCACCAACAACAGGGTCTATATTATAACATCGAAGTCTAGCAACTTTGAATGTTATAATATCAAACCCAGTAGAGCAAACACTGGAAATAGTGAAGCTGCAGAACACTGAATACTTTCCTAGGGAAAGTATTTGGTGGGCCATTTCTGCAGCTTCGCTATTTCCTCGACTGTGGAGCGAAGATTACAGACCGGGTTAAGGTAAGTGTGCGAACGAAGGTGAGTGTGCGATTGGGCGTGGGTTAGGTGAGTTAGGGTTAGGGAGTGGGTCAGGTAAGTGTGTGATTGTGTGGATGTGAGGGTTAGGGTGGGGTAGGTGAGTTAGGGTTAGGGAGTGGGTAAGGTGAATGTGCAATAGTGACAGACCTTAGGGTTAGGGTTGGGTTAAGGTAAGTGGATAGCTAGTGGTGTATATATGGTTTAGTGTAGGGCTTTGTGAAGTGTGTGTGGATTATTTATTTTGGTGTGCTTGTGTTGTGTGTATGTTTGTCGGAACAGCAAATTTTTTCCCTGGGAAAAAATTTGCTAACCTGACTGTTCGGTTTTCTGGTGTTTCGCTCTACTGGGTTCGATATTATAACATTCGAAGTTGTAAGACTTCGATGTTATAATATAGACGCCAACAACAACAGTGGCATTTTCTTACATTCTGCTTCCCACTGGATCATCATTGTTCTATTAATATTGCCGAATGTTTGCCTCCCCTCCACAAAACCACAGTGATCTCTGTATATCAATTTTGGCAACAACTTTGCCAGTCAGTAGGCAAAGAAAATGTACACATCTTCAGGTGGGCTACCTTCAAAATTCTAACAAATTCAAGTCAATTTGTTTTTGGTGCAGCAAATCAAATAAACACACCTATCAGTTGATGACTTCTATGTACAATCTTTTCTTTCACTACTCTGTAACAATCTAAATCACTTAATAAAATGTTTAATTTGTTTTTTCTAATTGAGCCTATTCATTAAAACAATACCATTTCCTTTGTCTGCTTTCATATCCCTTAAATTTGAATTTAACGACATATTTGCTAAAGCCTCCCTTCTTTGTCTTGGTAAATTGTGAGACTTAAAAGACTTAGAACTGTCACAAATGCTATGTAATTCCTTTTCATTAATTTCAGAAAATATTAGCAAATTACTGTGAAGCACAGGGTTGTAAACACTTTTTTTTACTCACAATACTAAAACACCTAGTTTTGAAATGTGATATGCCACCTAAAATGAAGTGCAGATTCAATTTGCATACATGCAATTTTAAATCTATAATATTTAAAGTCACAGCTCTATTTGATGCTATAAAATGAAAAAAAATGTTTTTTCAAACATGAGTACTGACTGTCATTCAAAAAAGGAACTTAGATTAATTATGGAACAACTTAAGTCTACCTGCTTCTTCTCCAATTTCCCCCCTCATCTTTCCTTTCCCTCTGTTGTTGTTCTTTCATACTGACTGCTGATGCCACTGGAAAAAACTATAAGCAGTTTTTTTTAAGGAATAAGCAAATTAGATTGCAAACAATGTTCAATTTCATTAATTGTTTAGTCTCTCTTGTCTCTACTGACTTCCTCTTGTTTAGAATAAAATATTCCCAGGTCATCTCTCGCATTGTTTGACTCAGATATTGAAGGAAAGTCCACCTCATAAAAAAATATTTGAAAAAGTAGGAGTCTTCCCAGTCTTACCTTTTTGCCTACATCTGTTGGGCCATTCATGTTCCAAAATAAGTTTAGTGTCACCATTATGATAAGAGGTTATTATTCCCATCATTATATATATATATATATATATATATATATATATATATATATATATATGACAGCTTTTATAAATGTCGATTTCCAGCTTTTGTGTTATGTGCCCCCACTAATGTTTGGCAGGTTGACCTCTTATACAGTTATTTCTTGTCATATCCATTTGAACCTACATCACATAAAGACATTGTTTTAATGAAAACCTTCTCACAAAAAAAAAGACACGCTCTCAGAACACCCTCATATCCTTTTAATTTAAAACACTATATACATCTTCAAATAAAGAAATTTAAACCTCCTGATAGGTCCCAAATTAGTAGCTGTACACACAGGCACAACTTAAACTAGCATTAAGGTTATCCATGCAAGGATGCATGTTACAGTCTGTGCTCCTACGTACTCTAATTGCTGTCTGTTCTTTTCTTATCTTCATTCATCTCCTAGATGTGAAAAAAAACACATTAACCTTTAGCCTTAAAAAGAGCTCTTTTTTATTACTTCCCCCAATAGTCAGCTTGTCTCCATGAAAACACAAGTACCAAATGTATAGCTCTGCAAACCTGTCAATTTACACTGAACATATATTTGCTAAAGGAAAACTTTTCATTATATTCAGTGTCCTCTATTTACTTGCTTACACACACAGAAAAAGATTTATGTTAAGCCAATGGACTTAGTCCAGCTATTCACCTATGCAAAAGTAAGAGAAAAAACTTATCAGCTCTACATATATTATAAGCTGTGTACTTTTACACCACACCCCTCTCCTCAACAACTCAGGATTACAGCATTTTATTTAAGCATGCTTTTGTCCAGACTTTCTTTTTGTTTTACATTCTAATGCTTGCATTTCCAAAAACTAAAAAAAGAAGAAAAATGCATTTGTTTACTTTAGCATCTTTATCACATAAAACTACAACCAAAAAAGCTTTACTGTAACATGCAGTTTATATCATGAAATGTTTTATATAAATACAGTAAGAACAAATATTGTTATACTTACAATTGCTTTTCTTTTTTTCTCCTTCCCTTCAGTGTCCTTTCAAACATTAATGAAATGAAGTGGGGCATATGCATTTCAGTTCCTCTCAAGTTTAACAAAGTCAACAAAAGTCAAATCTTTCCCCTTTTTCTTGTGAAGCCATATTTCACAAATGAGATTGACACATTATTGCCTCACACTTATTCACTAATTTCATTGTTGCTGGGTCTTCTTCCTATTCACCTCTATCTACCAACCACAGACTCTGGTTCAAGTCCAAGGTACTCTTGATTTCTCTAGTCAGTCTAGTGTGCTTTTTTCTGTCTCTCAAGCATTTTCCTTTGAAACATTGAAAAATGTTTTACTGACAATGTATCTCTATTAAGTTTTATTATCATAAGAATGAGCAGCAGAGTCCCCTTTTGTTTGATGGCAAATTTTTTGTTGGACAAATGTTTGTATTTCCTCCTTAGTCTGTTCTTCATCAAATGATTTTGATTCTCCAGGAAAAAAAAATATTCAGAAGATAGCTGTTACAGCAGCTTGAATCTCACATCTACCTCTCTTCATTCCCTGATTGCTGGGATCAATGTGTTTCTCTTCTGGCTGGTGTACAGGTAATAATCATTTTACCACAAATACTCTGCTTTCCCCAATGTTTCATACTTTGTGCTTTTGCCATAGTTTTGTCAGGATCAATTCTTTCTGCTAGTATGGCTGCATCTTTAGTAATACAGGTCTTGGCTGCTTTCTCATGGCCAGGTTTGGGGCATACACACCTTTGGCCTTTCACTTAACAAATTCTGCCATGGAATACCAGTTAAGTTACTTATTTGTGCATTCATGAAATTAGTATAGTTTGCTCGTTCCAGCTTCTGTAGTATAACATAAAATCTCATGTTTTCCTTGCAGGCTCTGTCCTCAGTTTTGAAACAGCTCTTCTTGAGCATTCTTATACTCAAGAGTTTTCTTTGACCTTTGATTTTTGCAGTTTTATCAGTTCATCTAAATAGCTGTTTAAAACTTCTTCCATTTTTCTACCTTTTGTTACCCGAGCACATTTGACTTATATTTTCCCCTAGATTACAGATAGCCATGTCTTACACCAAAGCTGGAGCTGGAACTGCCTCTTGCTCAACAGCTGAAGAATTCTTCCCAGTCAATGTTTTCTCTTCACCTTTTCAAGTTTTCTAGTTTCTTTCAAGCTCTCTAAGTTTCTTTTTTCTGTCATCCAGGCAGTGTACTTACTAGCCAGTGTACTTACTAGCCACTAACTGAATTTACTAAAACATAAAGAGTTTCTGGTCCTTGTCTCTCAGTTTATTTTTTAAACCAGAAGAGCTGAAATCAAGTTGTTGATTGGTGTGCAGCCATCTTGGAAGTCTTGCTGATCTAGCCTTTGGTAATTAGCTCTAGTCTTGCTAATGTTTGCAAGCAACTACTCATTTTTTTTTCTTAGAGCCTGTTTTGATCTGCAGTACTTTGTGTTATATGATTAATTCATTTTAACATTTTATCTTGTATTTGTTGCATGTGTGTATTGCCTAGTTATTAAACAATTTTAAACTTAAATTTTTAACATATGCATGTTTTTGGTGGGTAGGTTAAGGTTTTATGAGGGAGTACTATCTGCCTGCAGACAAGGACATGCAGTCCTGTGAAAGATGCTCATAATGAACTGCACATTTAACCAAGGAACAGAATCACTGTAGGTATGTTTTCTCATTTTCTGGTTTCACAGTAGTCTTAGTTTGGAAACTGAGAACAAAGTACTATTAAATCTTGCATACTAGTTCACGCAGTATCATGCCATCTGTAATTGCTACTAAATATGCTACAGATAATCCTTTATTTTCTAAGTCATTTTAAATATATCATTTAAGGCAAATAACCATACACACATGCATATGACCCATCATTAAATCATTCAGCATAGCTGTAAGACAAAAGAGTTTGATTTATGCTTAATCAACATTCTCCCAAGTGCATGCATGTATTGTATGTGAACATACACGGTTCTGAATTGTATGCACACACACACACACACACACACACACACACACACACACACACACACACACACACACACATGAAGAACTAAATAATAAGCATTTCAGTAACTCTTAATTTCTTCTACTGCTTTTTTAATGGATAGTCTCCATCATTAATATATTGCTACTAGTTCAGGCATTTACAGGATTTGTTTTATAAAGCAAAAGCCTTCTCGTAGCTCCTTACATAACTATAAATTAAAATATGGAGTCTTTTGAAAGTGCATGGCTTGCAGTAAAATCCATTATCTGCCCCTTGTTTAGATTCAGCTCAGATCACCTACTCTAAGGCTATGAAGAGGTTCAGTCTGTTCCAGAACAGTAATCACAATCCATTAAATTTTGCTTCTTGTAGTCTTTGTTCTTACTTCCATGTAGCTTTGCAATTTTGGTGGGCACCAAATAGAAATATCACGGTAAGGAAAAATATTTATTGAAGCATAAGTGACCAGTTTATTTCCAAAGACAAATATTCCTTGGCTTTTGATACAGGCGCAAGCTGTGCTTCCCATTCCATAAAAGCAAAATGATGATTTCCACTGATATAAAGATGTGTATGAAAATGCCTTTTATTTTTGTATACATTTTATTCCCATGGTTGCTTTTACATATTCTCTAACAGAACCAGTGAGCATGACTTCTCTTCGAAAACATGCTGCAGGGCCAAAATGTGTATCTGTCTAAGCCACAAGCTGAATTTACAGAGTATCATGGCTTTGAGGTTTTATATGTTAAACTGACACATGACTTTCTTGTCTGAAATAATATCTTTCAGTCTTGAAAAATAAAAAGTGGAGGTCTATAACATTTGTCTGCAGAATATTTTGCATGAGCCTATTTACATTTTATATTCCAAGAGCTTTGCATTTAAAGTTGCATAAACATAATTGAGGAAACACACTCCACCATTCCCATGAAGTATTTAGTATGTATTAATTTTCCAGAGTAATTAGAATGTAGAAACTCAGAAATAAAAGGATATAGTATACTTACAACCTTACTTAAAAATTCTTCATAGAGCAATTATTCTAAAATTTTCTGTACCTTAGCTCAATTCTGGTCTCAGCCATTACTCAAACACAGTTCAGATTTAAATGCTATGACAATATTATATCATTGATATTATTATCTGCAGTTGTATAACCTTTCAGAATTAACAAAAGTCAAATAAAAATAAAAGAAATATATGTTAAGATCTTTGCTGCTATTCAATAAAAGTTTGCATGCCCATCTCCTTTTTAATGGCCAGAGCACGTATGTACAATGTCAAACCTCATCGGTCTTCACTCTTCAGGCACTTATGCAACTAGACATTACCATGCTGAAGCAAATTGCTTGTGAAGGGTTGACATTTTCTTCAGTTACTTGTGTTAAAGCTCTGTGAAGATTACATTTGGGAACAAAGGCATGACTTTGATGTAATTTTTGTTCATTGCAATTGCTTTCTCCAACATAGACAAGGTGTAAGTTCAAAATTTCTTTCACTTAAAGACCCACATGGCTATTCTCCAGAGGTTTCCTTTACAGAGCTTAAGGGTTAAAGAACTTGCTCAAGGTCATGTGGCATGTATTATTTTATTCTTAAGTGATCTGATTCTGGAAACTCCTAAGCTATTGTACTAATGATTAAAGAATGGCATCTTACACTGTCGTATATATACATACTGGTACTGCAATAAGAAAAGAAAAAAAAAGAAGCTTACTGTAAATGGATAATAACTGAACCGAACTCTTCATCAGCTTTACCTCAGTGAATAGAAAGAATGACTTCAACTCTACTGTTTTTGCAATGCTACCAGAATATGAAGATCAGAGCTATGATCACCTGTGGTTAGCAGTCGTTTTTGTCCCTGTTTTTGGTGTCCCACAACTGACCATCAGCTGCACCCATTCCCTGTCCTCAACTACTGCATCTACTAGCCCTGCCTTAGCCTCCTGCAGGGTCTACCCAAGGATCCTGGGGGCAGCATCATACTGTATATCTATCTAGCTACATAAGGAGAAAGTTACCAAAATAAAGGAATCACTGCTGGTGCACACCCAGAAACTACACCAGGAGTGACTTCCTGCAGAACAAAATTACCAAAGTGAAGGAATCACTGCTGGTGCCCACTCAGAAACTACACCAGCAGTGATTCCCTGCAGAAAAAAAGTTACCAAAAATTAAGGAATAACTGCTGGTGCACACCCAGAAACTACACCAGGAGTGACTTCCTGCAGAACAAAATTACCAAAGTGAAGGAATCACTGCTGGCGCCCACTCAGAAACTACACCAGCAGTGATTCCCTGCAGGAAAAAAGTTACCAAAATGAAGGAATCACTGCTGGTGCACACCCAGAAACTACACCAGGAGTGACTTCCTGCAGAAAAACAATTACCAAAGTGAAGGAATCACAGCTGGTGCCCACTCAGAAACTACACCAGCAGTGATTCCCTGCAGAAAAAAGTTACCAAAATGAAGGAATTACTGCTGGTGCACACCCAGAAACTACACCAGCAGTGAGCTCCTGCAGAAAAAAGTTACCAAAATGAAGGAATCACTGCTAGTGCCCACTAAAACTATACCAGCAGTGATTCCCTGCAGAAAATGGTATTTGGTGAGTTCAGCGTCTGGGGATACAACACAAAACCGAGGTGATGCAATATACATGATAAACTCTGTATTACTAAACTTTCTATTAAGAACAACTTTCATAATACAGAGTAGGTCATCTTATTCTAGTTGAATCCAGACCACAGCTCTGATCTGTGATATATAACAATAAGTATCCTATTTTTTTTTGCTTATGTTTCATAGCTATTGCTTATTCTAGCCATTTAAAGCACTGTTTATTGTCTGCTGATTACTTTTTACTGTATTTTATTGCTATAAACGAATCTGCATGATTGTACTAAAATTGTCTGTCTTACAGGGCCTGATAAATAAGGTTTTTACTGTCACACTGTTTGTAAAGCTTTTTTTAGCTAGTTTCACTGCGTGAACGGTATCAACTGGAAATTTTCTCCATTTGTTGAGCATCTGTTTGTTTGTTCTGATTTCTGCCAAGGAGTGTATCATATAACTGATTTGTTTGCAGTTAAAAGCATTCTCTACAGTCTCCTTGCTCCTTTATCAGTTTGAAACTTTCATTTAGTGGCACACTGCTGTTTTTCTACTGTGATAAATACTTCTGTAGTGTTTTCTGCCTAAAATAGTTTCACACCGTCCCTTCCTATTAGTATCTTGTTCTTATACTTGGTTGCTTTGCAGTTGCCCTTCTCTACTGTACATTTGATCTGGGACACTCCTCCCAGTCTAGTGTCATTAGCTCATTCTACCTAATACAGAGACAACATTTGAAAAGGCCAACCCACTTAGTTTCTTAGCCTTGAAATATCTTCTGTTCCTCCTTTCTCCCTTTCCACTATACAAAAAAAACAAACAAAAAAAAAAAAAACACTTTGCTAGAATCTACCATTGATAGAAATTCCTTGTGTTCTGACTGAGTGTGCTTCTCAAACAATCTGGAAATATAGAGCTGATAAGTATATTTTTGGCACTTTTTAACTGTTCAGAGTTCTGCACTGTCTTAATTTTTGCTTGACTGAATTATGCATATATTTGCTGGCATTGTTTTCTGATACTCCATCTTGATTTTTTCCTAATTTACTGCCTTCTGCACTTGTTTTTAGTAATTTTTTTATTTAATTGCATTTATTTAAACTGTATTTGCTTTAATATTGCTACACACTCAAGGGTGCTAGCTTGCACTGCATTTGAATTGTTTTTACTGCTGTTTAGCTGCTTTTCTGTAAAAAAAATGTTCTAAGCTTGTTTCTTGTCTTTCCTGTAACTAGTCTAGTCCAGCTACATATTAGCTGTATCCTGGACTGTTTGTAAGCTACTGACCCCCCCCCCCAAAGCCTTTCTGTGTTGTAGGGAAGCCTTCTAGCTTATCAGTGGGAGTGGTAAGCACTATGTAGCCTATCTACCACGAGAGAAGTAGTTTCTGGCCCAGAAATTGTAGTTCATTGGCTGTTTGGGCAGTTTTTCCATCTCGTTTCAACTTTCTGGTTTAAAAGCCCATGTATGCATTTGTTTCCCACCTTTCCTGTAACTAGTCTAGTCCAGATACAGATTTGCTGTAGCAAGGACTGTTTGTAAGCGTCTGAGCCCCCCAAGCCTTTCTGTGTTGGAGGGAAGCCTTCTAGCTTATCAGTGGAATTGGTAAGCACTAGGTAGCCTATCTACCACAAAAGGAGTGGTTTATGGCCCAGAAATTGTAGCTTATTGGCTGTTCGGGCAGTTTTTCCATCCCTTTCAACTTTCTGATTTAAAAGCCTGCATTTGCATGGGTTTGCACTTGTTTAGGCTCCGCACTGTGGCGCCGAGCTGAGGCAAACTATTACTTGTACCAGAAAGTCTGCTCTTCAGTTTTTCCCTTAGATCTTGCTAGTTCTTTCTCTCTTGCACTTCATATAGGCTAGTCACTTTGCACTTCAACAGGTTTTTGTAGCAATTATTGTAGCACATTTAAGTGCCATCAGCACTAGTCATTCTTCATGGAAATAGCTCCAGTAATTAGGAGTTATGAGCACCCCTCCTGGCATGATTAAAGGGCAGTTCCCTATGCTTTCTCCTATTAACCTGGTGCATTTGGGCATTCTGAGGCAGTGCAGCAACTTCTTCATGTACACAGACAACCCTCTCCTCTTACCTCCCATCACTCAGACTTGTGCGAGATGCACTTATATCACCAATTTTGAAACTATGCACTCTCCAGCCAAGACCGGACTAGCTGGGCAAGAGGAGAAAGTCAACACCTGCACCAAACCACATGGATCACATAGCTTTCCAGAACACCCACTATCATAGCTCTCACATAAAAACACAAACCACACACCTAACTTCGTGGAGGCTCTCAATAGAAATTTACCCAAACAGCAGAGACCTCCAAGGCAGAAATGCACTCGACTACCACAACACAGCACAAACCACAAGACACATAGCTCACCTCCACAGTATGCCCCTCAACCTAAGCCCCTAAGGCTAAACACCTTGCACAATACACTAATCATAGGTGACTCAGTAGTAAGGCACACAGATGTCCCACTCACTAGGTTGAATAAGGAGAAGGTAACAGTCAGCTGTCTATCAGGTGCCAGCATCCGACACATTACACACACACTCAGGTCACTCCACAACAAGTACAAGTATGACTCTGTCATTGTCCATGTAGGTGTGAATGACCTGTGATGCACCTCCCTGGACTACATGAAAAGAGACATGGTAGAGGCCTTGAATTATGTAGCACAGGCAGGTATAACTCTAGCCCTGAGCAGTATCCTGCCATCACCCAGAATGATACTGCAGTACAAAGAAAAAATGATTGACTTCAACAATTGGCTAAGTTTCTGGTGTGATTCTAAGGGGATCCAGTATCTTTCTGCTTGGGATGACATAATTGACAGACTTCGATGCTTTGCCAGAGATGGCCTGCATCTGTCACCCCTGTGTTTAGGGGTACTGGATAAGGCTCTTGCCACCCCTATAGTGCCTTTTTTAGCTATAAATAAATGCAATTTGAGGGTCATGCTGCTCAATGCTAGAAGTCTAAATCTCAAGATGCATTCACTCGAAGCACTCCTCAAAATGGAGAACATCGACATTTGTGCTGTAATGGAGACCTGGTTTAAAGCATCAGAAAGCACCCATGTGCTACCAGGCTATAACTCCTTCCATACCTTTCAGACCAAGATGCTCTCCTCCAAAAAAGGAAGCCAATCTGGTGGTCCCCTGCCATTACTAAACTCTACAACAGAAGGAAGAAACTGTTGCAGAAAAAGGTGAAGTTCCAAGACTGTAAAAACTCCCTTATTAGCCTCAACAAAAAGTTGAGGTCCCTCATCAAATCCTCTAAAGCCAGCTATGAAGGCAGAATTATGGCAGACACTTAAAACAATCACAAAGTCTTCTATAGCTATATCAAGAATCTCCATGGCAATACTCAGATTTGCTCTGAGATACTGCACAATGGTACCTCCTATACTCAGCCAACAGATATTGCCAACATACTGGCTGACAGATTCAGTGCCAACTTTACCCCCCGCAAGGACCAATCAAAATACTGGAAGAATGCCAGGCACCCAGCACTACTGCAGCACAGGTTAAAGCTGCATTGTCCAAGGCCAAGAATACAGCTTCCATGGGACCCAATAATATCCCAGGCTGTGCTCTGCCTGAACTACAAAGTGAACTGGCACCACATCAGTGTGCCCTGTTCAGTCGCAGCTTCACCTCAGGCTTTGTCCCTACTGAATGGCGCACTGATACAGTCATTTCTCTCCATAAAGGGGCAGCGACTACAGACCCTTGGAATTATCGCCCCCATTAGCCTGACGAGTCTGATATGTAAAGCTATGGAGCACATCATCATGGACCTGGTTGACAAAGATATAGGAAATCTCCAAACTCTAGATCCCACACAGTTTGGCTTTGTGAAAGGGAGATCATGCCTACTCAACCTGGTTGACTTCTTTGAGTCAGTCACCAGGGCTGTGGGTGAAGGTAAGGAAGTGCATACAGCCTACCTTGATCTGGCTGAGGCCTTTGATACCATTCCTCACTCAGGAATTATTGATAAACTCAACAAACTAGGCATCAACCCCTATATCACTAGGTGGGTTGCAAATTGGCTCACAGATAGAACACACAGTGTGAAGGTAGCAGACTCCAAGTCAGACTGCCGACCAGTCACTAGTGGAGTCCCACAAGGATCGGTCCTGGGTCTCCTCCTGTTCGGCATCTACTTCTCAGAAGTCCAGGCCAACACAAAGGGACTGCGGCTGACCAAGTTCACAGATGACTACAAGCTGGGAACCATTGTTAACTCCCCAAGTGATGCAGACATCCTACAGAAAGGCCTCACTGAGACCAATGACTGATGTCGAAACCATGACCTTAGGTTCATAGGTTCATAGGTAGGTACTAGGCTATTGGCCCTAGGGCCTATATAAGCCTAGCCAAACGGTACCCTGACTTTTGACACCCAAGAAAATTATTTTCCTGTGCCCCTGTCAAGCAGAGCCACAGAAGTGATCCCCGGGGTGAATTTCCTATCTCCCATCCTATCATCAAGATTTTTCTTGAAGAGTGCTAATGAGGAGCTTTGTTTGATATAGATAGGTAGTTTGTTCCAGAGTATGGGAAGTCTCTGGGACAGGAATCTATCCCTCTAGAATGTTCTGTTTATTGTGGTGACAAGGTTTAGGTCCCTACAGCATGTATCCTGGAGGGATTGAGATTTCTCTACGTGGAGCATGTCCAACAGCTCTGGGTTTGACATAGCTTTTTATGTTAGGCAGAGATTGCCTCTGAGTAGGCGATATGAGACAGAGTAAAGCTGGAGTTTTTTGAGACGCTTTGTGTAGGGCATCTGCTTGAGGCCAGTAATCCTCTTTGTGAGGTATTTCTGTGGCCTTTCCAGTTGTTGTAGATGTCTTGTGAGGTACCAAAAGGGGCGTTGTACTCTATAATGGGTCTAATGAGTGATGAGTAGAGGGGAACAGTGACCTCTTTTTATAGGTTCATAGGTTGGCACTAGGCTATCTGCCCGAAGGCATTTATAAGCCTAGCCAGAATGTGTTGGCTTTCGCCGCCCCCTTAGATTAGTTCCCCGTGCCTCTGTCCAGCAGGGCCACTGAAGTGATCCATGAGGTAAACTTTCTGTTTCCCATCCACTCATCAAGGTTTCTTTTGAAGGGTGTTAGCGAGGAGCTCTGCCTAATGTAGATTGGGATCTTGTTCCAAAGCATGGGAAGTCTCTGGGACAGGAATCTATCCCTCCAGCACATCCTATATATTGTTGTGGTGAGGTTTAGATCCCTAAAGCGTGTGGTTTGAGGGGATAAGGTTTTCTTTAGGTGGAGCATGTCCATCAATTCTGGGTTGGACATGGCCTTGTATGTCAGGCAGAGACGGTATGCAACTGAGTACAACTGGAGTTTCTTTAGTCAAGCTGCATAGGGTATCTGTTTGAGGCCAGTGGTCCTCTTGGTGAGGTACTTCTGTGGTCTTTCCAGCTGTTGCAGGTGTCTTGTAAAGAACATCCCAAATGGTGCGTTGTACTCTATGATGGGTCTGATGAGTGATGAGTAGAGGGGCACAATGACCTCTTTTGATCTCATCCAGACTCTGCTACACTTTGCTGTGAAGGAAAGGTTAGTTTGCTTTTATTTTTTGTATTACTGTATTGCCTTTCTATATTTTGAATACCGTAGTTTGTTTTCTTTACCTTGTGTTTTGCTTGCATTCTGTTTTAACAGCATATTAAAACTTCAAAAGAAACCACAGCTCTCTCTGTTGAGTCAGGCAGAATTTTTCCCGCCCTCCCACCCATTTAAGTTGTCTTGTTAAATACCACTGTCTTTCTAGTTGCCCGCCTCTTATGTTAATCTGACCATATATCTCATTTCTCTCTACTTTCACTGGCTTATGTGAGTAATCACAAAATTATCATTTTTGAAATCCCACCCCTTCAATTATTTAAATTTATTGGCCATCCTACAGTATTTCATAGTACCAAAATACAAAAGTGACCACCCCTTTCAATCCATCTTGCTGTTTTAAAAATAGTAACTCTCCACTAAACCTTAACTTTTTAAAAAGGTAAAACTCAAGTTACCTACTTTCACATCTAACTTCTCTAGTGCACACTGCAGAGTGCATTCTTTTCAATCTTACCTTTAAGCATCCCTGTGACTAGCACTTTCTCTAATACCTGCTGGAAAGCACTAGGAAGCCTTAAACTCATACAAACACTGAACTCTCCTTGTTAACAAGGAGAAATTAATAGTAGGCACTAAACAGCCTATAATTGCAAAGTACCTTGCTAAGGAAACAGCTCCTATACTTTACAAAGAAAAAAAAAAAAGCCCCAAACTAGGCATGTCCAAGGGTCAGCTTCCGGTGATTTCTCCTGTCCACCTGGTGAATCTGGGCATACTGGGGCAATGCAGCAATTGCCTCATGTACACAGACAACCCTCTCCTCCTACCACCCAACACTACAACCTGTGAGAGATGCACTTACATAGCCAAAATGGAAGCAAAGCTCTCTCCACCCAAGATTGTGCTAAACAGTCAAGAGGAGAAGGTTAACACCCACACTACACCTCAAGCAACACATAGCCCTTCTAAACCCGCACCACCAACACCCACATACAGCAACACTAAATCCACATATGCAGAGGCCCTTAACTGTAACCTGCCCAAGCAACAAAGACCTCTGAAGCTGAAACGCAAACAAACACCAATCACAACCAATTTGTCACATAGTTCACAACACCAGTGTGCCACCCAGCAACAGCCCCTAAGACAAGACAATGTACCTAACACTTTAGTCATAGGTGACTCTATAGTCCGGCACACTGATGTCCCTCTTACCAGGTTGAATAAGGAGAAAATTACAGTCAGCTGCCTGTCGGGTGCCAGGATCCACCACATAAAGCATGCACTCAAGTCACTCCACAACAAGTACAAATATGACTCTGTCATTGTCCATGTTGGAGTGAATGACTTGAGACGTACCTCCCTGGACTACATGAAAAGAGACATGGAAGAGCTCTCGGATCATGTGGCCCAGGCAGGTATGACCCTAGCCCTGAGTAGCATCCTGCCTTCGCCCAGAATGATACCACAATATAAGGATAAAATGATTGACTTCAACAATTGGCTAAGCTTATGGTGTCATTCAAAGGGGATCCAGTATCTGTCTGCCTGGGATGACATGATTGACAGACCACGATGCTTTGCCAGAGATGGTCTGCACCTGTCACCCCTGGGATTCAGGTTACTGGCTAAGGCTCTTGCCACCCCTATAGTGCCTTTTTTAGGTAACTTCAAAGGACAAAACCACCACCGTAACAGGTACAAGCATGCAAAATCTGAAGGTAATGCTACTCAATGCTAGAAGTCTAAACCTCAAAATGCACTCTCTCGAGGCACTCCTAAAAATGGAGAACACCGATATCTGTGCAGTAACTGAGACCTGGTTCAAGGCTCCAGAGAGCACCCCTGCAATACCAGGCTACAACTCTTACCACACTTTTCGGCCACCAAACCAGGACCGAAACACTAAAGGTGGAGGAGGGTCAATATTCACCAAGGATATTCACACCACCAGGCTAGTTGGCCAACACAATGTGTCTGAAATTCTCCAAGTGCAACTAACACTAGGTAAGACTGCAATCCAAATTGTAGCTTGCCACAGATCCCCCACCATACCCCAAGATTCTCACTACACCTTTCTAAACATACTGGAAAATATTAAGATAGAACCAAACACCCTAATACTGGGTGATTTTAACTACCCTGCCATTAACTGGGAAAACTACTCATGTCCCAACACCTTTGCGCAACGGTTCTTGGAATTCATAAATTCCAATGCCCTGGATCAACTAATCCATAGTCCCACCAGGGGCTCCAATATCCTAGACCTGGTCATTACCAATATGGGAAATCAATGCTCCATACCTATGGTCACCCCCTCATTAGTCAGATCTGACCATAAGCTAATCACCCTTAACATCCACATCCCACTCCCACCCCCCAGTAAAGAAACCACCATAAAAAACTTCTCCAAAGCCAACTTCATGCTACTCAAGTCAGAAGTGACAAACTTCATGACACCCATGCAGACGGGAACTGAAAGTTCAACTGCTGAATCCTACACTAAGGCACTGTACAAGCACATCCACTCATGCATGAATCGTGCCATCCCAAATAGAACCAAAATGCTCTCATCCAAAAAAAGGAAGCCAATCTGGTGGTCCCCTGCCATAAACAAACTTTACAACAAAAGGAAGAAACTTTTGCAGAAAAGAGGAAAATCCCAGGATGCAAAAAACTCCCTTACTAGCCTCAGTAAGAAACTGAGATGCCTCATAAAATCCACCAAAGCTAGTTACGAAAATAAAACTGCCAAAGATTCCAAAGACAACCACAAAGCATTCTATAACTATGTCAAGAATCTAAATGGCAATGCTCAGATCTGCTCTGAGCTAAAACAGAATGGCATTAAATATACTGATCTGAAGGATATTGCCAATATCCTGGCAGATCGATTCAGTGCCAACTTCAACCCCCTCTCACCCCCTAAATGGCCCATCTCAATACCGGAAGATTGCCAAATTCCAGTAATAACGGCCACACAGGTACAAAAGGCACTCTCTAAAGCCAAGAATACGGCATCCATGGGACCAGATGACATCCCGGGCTGTGTACTACATGAACTACAATATGAACTGGCACCTCACCTAAGTGTCATGTTTAATCATAGCCTCACCTCAGGTTTCATGCCCACTGAGTGGCGCAGAGCTACAGTTATCCCAATCCACAAGGGGGGATCCACCGTGGATCCCGGAAACTACCGTCCCATCAGTCTGACAAGCCTTATCTGCAAGACCATGGAGCGTATTATCATGGAACTTATAAACAAAGACATTGGCAACCTTCAAACACTGGACCCCACCCAGTTTGGGTTTGTGAAGGGCCGATCTTGTCTCCTGAACCTGATTGACTTCTTTGAATCAGTCTCCAGAGCCATGGACAAGGGTAAGGAGGTCCACACAGCCTATCTAGACCTTGCCAAGGCCTTTGACACCACCCCCCACTCTGGAATCATAGATAAACTTACTAAGTTGGGCATTAATCCCTATGTCACCCAATGGGTTGCTAAATGGCTTACTGATAGAACCCACACTGTAAAAGTAGCCGACTCCAAATCCAGCTCCAGACAAGTGACAAGTGGAGTACCTCAGGGTTCAGTCATGGGGCCGCTCTTGTTTGGCATCTACTTCTCTGAAGTACAGGTCAACACTAAGGGACTCTGGCTAACAAAGTTTGCAGATGACTGCAAACTGGGAGCCATTATTGAATCCCCAAATGATGTGGATACTCTACAAAAGGGCCTTACAGAAACAGATGCTTGGTGCCAGAGCCATGGGCTCAAGTTCAATGCCAAGAAATGTATTGTTGTCCCCTTTGGGAAAAAACATGTATCCATGAATTACCATATAGGTGGCAGTACACTAAACACAGCAAGTGTGATAAGAGACTTAGGGACACAGGTGGACAGTGGTCTCACCTTCGATAACCACATCGCCACAACAGTCAGGAAATCCTTCTATGTGGCACACCTCATCACGAAGGGCTTTTCATCCAGAAAAAAGGTGGTCATTGTCCCACTGTACTCATCCCTCATTAGACCCATTATAGAATACAACGCCCCATTTGGTATGTACCTCTCAAGACATCTGCAACAACTGGAAAGGCCTCAGAAATACCTCACTAAAAGAATCACAGGCCTAAAGCAAATGCCCAATGCTGACCGCCTTAAAAAACACCAGCTATACTCTGTCGCATATCGTCTACTCAGAGGCGATCTCTGCTTAACATACAAGGCCATGTCAAACCCAGAGCTGTTGGACATGCTACACTTAAAGAAATCCCAATCCCTCAGAGCTACACGCTTCAGGGATCTAAACCTTGTCATCACAATAAACAAAACATGCTGGAGGGATAGGTTCCTGACCCAGAGACTTCCCAGACTCTGGAATAGATTGCCCATACATGTCAAGCAGAGTGCCTCTTTGGACCTTTTCAAGAGGAACCTTGACGATTGGATGGGAGAAAGGAAATTCACCCCAGGGATCACGTCAGTTGCCCTGCTAGACAGAGGTCCAGGAAAGTAAATAATGTGGGAAGAAATAGCCAGGGAATTGTTATGGCTAGGCTTGTATAGGCCCTAGGGCTGATAGCCTAGTACCAACCTATGAACCTATGAACCTATGGATGCGAACCCTTTTGTTATTAGGTGGGCCACGTAGAAGGATTTTCTAACCACTTTGGCAATGTGATTACCAAAGATGAGATTACTATCTACTTGGGTCCCCAGATCCCTTATTACATCTTTCATATTTAGGGGACTACCACCTATGTGGTAGTTTGTGGGTACTTTGTTTTTTCCAAAGGGGATGACTATGCACTTTTTGGCATTTAGCTTGAGGCCATGATTTTGACACCAGGTATCCATCTCAGTGAGACCCTTTTGGAGGATGTCTGTGTCAGCCAGAGAGCCAATTATAGCCCCTAATTTGCAGTCGTCTGCGAACTTGGTCAGTCATAGTCCTCCTGTGCTTACCTGTACCTCTGAGAAGTATATGCCAAACAGGAGGGGTCCTAGGACTGAGCCCTGGGGAACGCCACTTGTAACCGGTTTAGAGTCGGACCTAGCTCCTGCAACTCTCACCATGTGGGTTCTGTCCATGATCCAGTTGGCAACCCATCTTGTGACATAGGGGTTTATGTTCAGGCTGGTGAGCTTGTCTATAATACCAGAATGGGGAATGGTGTTGAAGGCCTTAGCGAGGTCTAGGTAGGCTGTGTGTACCACCTTTCCCCCATCTATAGCCTTGGTAACTGTCTCAAAGAAGTCCACCAAGTTTAGGAGACATACTCTGCCCTTAACAAAGCCAAACTGGGTAAGGTCCAGTATTTGGAGGTTCCCAATGTCTCTGTTAATGAGTTCCATGATGATGTGCTCCATAGCCTTGCAGACCAAGCTAGTCAGGCTTATAAGGCAATTGTTCCCGGCGTCTGTTGTGATTCCACCTTTGTGGAGTGGAATAACCGTTGCTGTGTGCCACTCTGAGTATGTAGCCTGTGGAGAGGCTGAGTTTGAACAGTGTGTTTAGGTGAGGGGTTAGTTCATCCTTGAGCTCATGTAGGACGCAGCCTGGGACACCGTCTGGTCCCACTGATGCTGTGTTTTTGGCTTTGGAGAGTTTTAACCTGAGTGTCTGTGATTTCAGGGACTCTACATTCTGGTATGGTTATGAGCCCTTTGGGGGTGAGAGGGGGGGCGGTGAAGTTTGTGCTGAACCTGTCTGCCAGTATGTTGGTGATACCGGTTGGTTCAGTGTATTTTCTGCCATTCTGCCCTAACTCCGAGCAGATCTGAGCATTGCCACTTAGATTTTTGACATAGCTAAAGAATGCCTTGTGGTTATCTTTGTAGTCCTTGGCAATTTTTCTTTCAAAGTTCACCTTGGATGATTTTATGAAGGATTGTAGTTTCTTGCTGATACTGATCAGGGATGTCTTCCCTTCTTGGGATTTTACTCTTTTTTGTACTAGTTTCCTCCTTCTATTGTAAAGCTTGTTTATGGCAGGAGTCCACCAGACAGGTTTCCTTTTCTTGGAGGAGTGAGTCTTGGTTTTGCTTGGGATGGCATGATCCATATATTCTTGTAGCTGCCAGTAGAATGCATTAGTAAAGGATTTTGCAGCTTGGACAGTGTTATCCTACAGCATGGGGACTTTGAAACTTTCCACCTCGGTCTTAAGTAATGTGAAGTTTGCTTTTGAAAAGTTTTTCATGGTGGTTTTCTTGTCCAGGGGTGGGGGCGGAATATGGATATCCAAAGTGATTTGTTTATGGTCAGATCTAACCAGTGAGGGATTTACCTCTGGTGTGGAACACCGGTCACCCATGTTGGTGATGACCACGTCCAATATGTTGTCACCTCTGGTGAGAGTGTTGACCAGTTGAACCAGGGCGTTTGAGTTTATAAATTCTAGGAAAAGTTGGGCAAGGGAGTTAGTACTTGAGTAGTTCTCCCAGTTAATGTTTGGGTAATTGAAATTACCCAATATTAGGGTGTTTGGTAGGACCTTTATGTTTCCCAGTGTTTCCAGAAATGTGGAATGGGGGTCCTGGGACATGGTGGGTGATCTTTAGCAAGCTACAATTTGAATTGCAGTTTTACCCATTGTTAGTTGCACATGGATGATCTCTGAAGCATTGTGCTGTGCCACTAACCTGGAGGTGTGGGTATCCTTGATGAAAATGGATACGCCCCACCTTTTTATTTCAGCTTGGGTTCTGTGGCCGAAATGCATGGTATGAGTTGTAGTCTGCTAGTGCTGGGGTGCTCTCTGGAGCCTTAAACCAGGTTTCTGTTACTGCACATATATCGATTTTCTCCATACTGAGGAGTGGCTTGAGTGCATGCATTTTGAGGTTTAGACTTCTGGCATCGAGCAGCATTACCCTCAGTTTTTTGTTACTTGTGCTATTTACGGCGGTGGGTTTGTCTTTTGAGCCTTGCCTAAAAAAGGCACTATGGGGGTGGCAAGAGCCTTGGCCAGTATTCGGAAGCCTAAGGGTGACAGGTGCAAGCCATCTCTAGTGAAGTAGCGTGGCTTTTCGAGCATGTCATCCCAGGCGGACAGACACTGGATCCCCTTTGAATGACACCAGAAACTTAGCCAATTGTTGAAATTGAGAATTTTTTCTTTATACCGTGGTATCATTCTTGGTGAGGGCAGGATGCTACTCAGGGTCAGGGTCATACCAGCCTGGGCTATGTGATCAGAGAGCTCTTCCATGTCTCTCTTCATGTAGTCCAGGGAGGTAAGGCTCAGGTCATTCACACCAACATGGACAATGACAGAGTCATATTTGTACTTGTTCTGGAGTGACCTGAGTGCTTGTGTTATGTGGCAGATCCTGGCACCCGACAGGCACCTAACAGTAATCTTCTCCTTATTCAGCCTAGTGAGTGGGACATCAGTGTGCCTGACTATAGATTCACCTCTATAGTTTCCTGGATGAGAAACCTTTTGTGATGAGGTGTGCCACGTAGAATGATTTCCTGTCTACTGTGGTGATGCAATTATCAAAGAAGAGACTACTGTCCACCTGTGTCCCAAGATCTCTTATCACACTTTCAGTGTTAAGTAGACTACCACCTATGTGGTAGTTCATGGGTACAGAGTTTTTACCAAAAGGGATGACAATGTAGTTTTTGGCATTGAGCTTGAGGCCATGGCTTTGACACCAGGCATCTGTCTTAGTGAGGCCCTTTTGTAGGATGTCCACATCATTAGGAGTTTTGATTATGGCTCCTAGTTTGCAGTCATCTGCGAACTTTGTTACCCAAAGACCTTCTGTGTTAGTCTGTATGTCACAGAAGTAGATACCAAACAGGAGATGACCTAGGACTGAACCCTGTGGTACTCCACTTGTCACTGGTCTAAAGTTGGATTTAGAGTCTGCTACTTTCACAGTGTGGGTTCTGTCAGTGAGCCAGTTGACAACCCATCTTGTGACATAGGGATTTATACCTAGTTTAGTGAGTTTATCTATAACTCCAGAGTGGGGGATGGTGTCAAAAGCCTTGGCGAGATCTTGATAAGCTGTGTGAACCACCTTACCCTCATCTAAGGCTTTGGTGACCGCTTCAAAGAAGTCTATCAGGTTTAAGAGACATGATCTGCCTTTTACAAACCCAAACTGGGTAGGGTCCAGAGTTTGGAGATTACCAATCTCATTGTTTATAAGTTCCATGATGATACGTTCCATAGCCTTGCAGACCAGGCTCATCAGGCTAATGGGGCAGTAGTTCCAGGGTCCGTGGTGGCTCCCCCTTTGTGGAGTGGGATAACCATTGCTGTGTGCTATTCAGTGGGCACAAAGCCTGAGGTGAGGCTATGATTGAACATGGTACTTAGGTGGAGTGGCAGTTCATTCTGTAGTTCATGTAGAACGCAGCCTGGGATGTTGTCAGGTCCCATGAATGCTGTGTTCATGGCTTTGGAGAGTGTGTTTTGTACCTGTGCAGCCATGATTACAGGAACTTTGCATTCTTCCGGTAAAGAGATTGGCCCTTTAGGGGATGAGAGAGGGGTAAAGATAGCACTGAACCTATCTGCCAGGATGTTGGTAATATCAGTTGGTTCTGTATATTTAGTGCCATTGTGCTGTAACTCAGAGCAGATCTGAGTGTTGCCATTGAGATTCTTGACATAGCTATAGAATTCTTTGTGGTTTTCTTTAGAGTCAGTGGCAATTTTGTTTTTGTAACTAGCTTTGGAGGATTTTATGAGGGATTTCAGCTTCTTACTGAGGCTGACCATGTAGTTCCTCCAATCATGTGATTTTACTCTTTTTTGCAACAGTTTCTTTCTTCTGTTGTAGAGTTGGTTTATAGCAGGGGACCACCAGATTGGCTTCCTTTTTTCAGAGGATAGCATCTTGGTTCTGTTAGGGATTGCACGATCTATGCACTCGTGTAAGTGCTTATAAATTGCAATTGCATAGGATTCAGCAGTCGTACCTCTATTGTCAGTCAGCTTAATGCCAAAAAATGCGTCATCATTCCCTTTGGTAAAAACTCAGTTCCCACTAATTACCACATCGATGGGAGCCCACTGAACACTGAAGGCATTATAAGAGATCTGGGGATGTAGGTTGACAGCAACCTCTCCTTCAACCACCACATTGCCACTGTGGTCAGAAAGTCCTTCTATGTGGCACATCTCATTACCAAGGGTTTTGCATCCAGGAAGAAAGAAGTCATCATCTCTCTCTTCTCTTCCCTCATTAGACCAATAATCTCGTATAATGCCCCATTTGGCATGTACCTCACTAGATACCTGCAACAGCTGGAGAGGCAACAGTAGTACCTCACAAAGAGGATCATAGGCATTAAACATATGTCCTACATGGACAGACTCAAAAGACTCCAGCTATTCTCTGTCTCATATCGCCTACTTAGAGGTGATCTCTACTTGACTTAGGAAGCCATGTCTGACCCAGCTCTGTTAGAATTGCTACATCTAAAGAAATCCCAATCCCTCTGCACTACACGCTTTAGAGGTTTTAACCTCATTACCACAATCAAGAGAACATGCTGGAGGGACAAGTTCCTCACCCAGAGACTGCCCATGCTCTGGAATAGACTCCCCATACATGCCAAGCAGAGCACCTCTCTGACCCTCTTCAAGAGAAATCTTGATGAGTGGATGGGTAATGGAAAGTTCACCTCTGAGATCACTCCAGTGGCTCTACTTGATAGAGGCACTGGGAACTAATGTCAGGTGGCATGATGCCAGGGAACTTCTATGGGCTAGGGTTGTGAAGGCTCCAGGGCCATTAGCCTAGTACACACCTATGAACCTATCCATTTGGTAGAAATGTTTCTTAAAGGAAAATGGCACTAAAATGTTGAGTTGTTTTTCAATCACAAATTGCTTTTATTTCCTTTAATACAGTTCCAAAAAGTGCCAAAGTATGCAAAATGTGATTATGTGTATCTTCTTATTCTAGTCTGTACATAATTCTGCAGTCCATTTGTACATCATTTTGGATGATTGCGAAATTTCATTTTATTTCAATACTACTACATTTGGTAGCATTAACTAAATTGCATATAGACTGTGAAGGCTGCCAGCCTAGCCAGACAGAATTGTGCAGATAATTCTATCATTTGTAAATATGAATGTTGACCTACAGACTAGTTTTCTTAATTGAAAGAAAATACTGTGAAATGTTGAAATACAAGCTTGTTTCTTAAATGAAAGAATATGCTGTGAAATGTTGAACTTAAAACAATGTAGCAACATTGCCCTCTGCTGTAAAGAAAGCTAAGCATTTTTTGTCTGTCCTTTGAAATTAAAATTATTTCATGTCTGTCCCTTTGAAGTTAGAATTTGGAGTCGATGAGTCTAGAGTGAAGCATCCTGCCTATTGTTTTAACTTAAGGAATAATTACTAGAGTTTACATGTGGAATGTCTTTTATGGCTGTAGTTTCCTGCAGGTGCAAGATAACAATTATGTAGTATCTGTTAGCCTGGGAACACCAGGAAAGTGTGAAATGATGTAATGGGAATCAGGACTTAAAATAGCAATTTAAACAGAGAGAATGAGAAGGCATTAGGCATTTTTGTCTTGACCATCCAACTCACAGCATTGTCTTGCTCATATGTAAGTTATCTTAGACTTGTGTTTTCTTTTAGAAATAGCTAGGAACTAGAACGATTAGACTGTGTTTTTCTGTGATGTCTGAACTGTAAAACAGAATTATTTTACATATTTCTGTGTGATCTCTGAACTCTTGACTAGCACTGTGTAGTAGAAAGTATTGTCTTGTGGTTTTAATTATTTATTATTAAATATTTTAAAACCTTTCAACTGTGGCTGTTTTGTGTTAGAGATAATTTAAGCTCTGAGTTCATTGCATGTATATAAGGATCCTGTACCAAGTCACTCTAACAAGCCTTGACTGTTTAGTTATACTACCAATTGGATAATAATATTGCACAGTAATAACTGGACACCATTTTAAGGGCCTTTGGGTAGCTGATAAATATTAGCTGGGTAGTGGCAGGCAGTACTACCGTATAGTCTGTGTAAAAGGGGCACAGCTGGAGAACCTGTGCCAGCCTTCCCCAAAAGTGTCTGTGTGGTTGTATAAACTCTTATCTCAAAGTGTGTGTGTGTGTGTGTGTGTGTGTGTGTGTGTGTGTGTGTGTGTGTGTGTGTGTGTGTCAGCTACTTGGGCAGGGACATGAAGCACTGGTTGGACAGTAGAGTGCTGGACATTTTAGCTTGCCCAGCTGGCTAAGATCTGGACCCTATTACTGTGCCAGTTGGGAGTCTTATTGGGGACCTTGGGAGCAAGGAAGTGACCAGCCCCGGACTGACTGTGATCTCTGTGTGCTCTTAAGAGAATTGCACTTTACTGTGTGTATTTATTATCCTTTCCTTATATATGAGATGCCCTCTCTGGTGTTAGTGGTGAGGATTGAGGCTCCTTGATTACTGGGCCAGGGCACGGGCGTCACATATACCATTAAAAATGGAATTAAAGAAGTGCTGTGCTCTGTTTTGGTCATGTAAATTGGTTACAGTAACCCTTTTATCTGAGTATATTTAGGATCAATTGCTTTAGATTGTGAAAAAAAAATTCAAGGGAATGGAACACACTGGACATTGTTTTCCTAAGAAACTGAATCTTGTTTCATGTCAGGTTTTGCTATTGTAGATGTGCAGTGATCATTGGGTTATAAAAGGGGAAATAGTGCTAGGTAATTCTGCCAAACTGAAATCTAAACCAATGTACTATGGAAAACTAATATGTTCTATGGAAAATGTGTAGAAGGAGTGCGACAAGTTTTGAAAGAGAAATTGTTTGAATGCAAATAATAATAATAAATACATAACTAACTAAATAAATCAAACAATCCAGACACACGCAGTCAGGGGGGTTTATTTCCATTCGATCAAAATACTAAATAAAGATGAGAGACAAAAATGATAAGAAATGGAAATGAGGGCAAGCTATAACTTTGAAAACTGAAATAAACAAGGTGGACAGACAAATTAAACAGTGCGAGGCAAAATCAAGAAAAAAAAAATGAAGAAAATTTATGCAAAAGCTTTGAACATAACAAGAAACAATTTTATAGATACAAAAACTATGGTAGGAGTAAAGACATACACATTTATAAATTGTGTGTAGATTCTAAAATGCATTCTCAAACTCAACAGATTATAAATATATTTACAAAATCTTATCCAAAATAGTTTGGGGCTACAAAAGGGGTGATAAATACCATAGTAATTTCCAGGTAACTTCAGATACTAAAATTAAATTAGATTATATTGAAAAACAGTTATGCAAACTGGACCCAAACAAAGAACTGGGAGGTAACAGAATTAATAATAATGAGCTGTGGACACTTCAGCATGGACTTGTTGTACCATTATATTTGTTAGTCATCAGTTCAGTTAAGTATGGGGAGATTCTTCAAGACTGGAGAAATGCACTTATTAAATGCATCTTTAAGGGAAAGGGGAATGGGACAAACCCAAAGTCTTACAGACCCATACATTTACCTTCCTGTTTAGAAAAATGATGGAGAAGGTTATTTGGATAAACTACTATCAGAATTGGAAAGGTTGAGACTGGTACCCTATACAATCATAGTTGTGTTGAAAATAGATTTATGACCAGCTGTAACGTGATGTTTTTTAACAATATAATAACAGCTATACATGAAAAATTGTGCTGTGATGTAACTTATATAGACTTAACTTCAGCCTTTGATAGAGAATACACGAAACATTAATCAATAAATTAGAACAACTACGTATTGATATAATTTTGATAAGATGGATAGTTTCATGGCTTAAAAATAGCACATAGCAAGTATCATATAGCAAATTAATAGGTGAAATTCTAGGTTACAGTCAGGGCGCCCTGACACTTATTATGGGAGTGACTGTTTCTGTTTATTGGCAGGCTATAAGAATATTATTGCCAGTGCCTGAAATATTTGTATGTATGTATGTATGTATGTATGTATGTATGTATGCATGTATGCATGCATGTATCTGCAAATGTGCTGAACTATATTCCATTACTACACAACAGTGTTGTCATAAAGATATTATATATTAACAAGGATGTAATACAGATCTATGAGGAGCCTCTGTCTTTATGACTACACAGTCTGATTGAATATCTGTCATTCATACCCTCCACTCCCTGGTGTTTAACCCATTTATTCTAATCCTGTTAATTATATATCCATTCATGCTCACATTCTTCAGTACTGATAATATGACATTTTGAGGGACAGAATCAAAGGCCTTGGCTAGGTCTAAGTAAATAATATTAACTGCTAGACTTTTATCCAAGACTTCAACCAGACTGGAATATAAGTGCAGCAAGGTGGTTAAACATGACCTTCCAGGTGCAAATCCATGTTGGTTAATATCTAGCCTTAATGAAAGCACTTCTGGAATTTTGCTCAGTATGATCCTTTTATGGCATATTCTGATTATACTTGTTAAACATATTTGCCTATAATTTCCTACCATAAATACATTGCCACATTTTGGTAATGGGACTACCGTTGCCTGACTCCATACCATAGGAATATAACTACCAGGCAAGTATTGCTGGAACAAGAATGCCAAGCGAAGAACCAATCTGGCAAGAAAAAGCCTTTAAATCCAATCTGGACCTGCTGTCTAATCTGACATAATTTTATTTATTGTTGAAACTACATCGGCATCAGGTGATATTGTTGGGCAAGTATCAAGTTTCAAATATTGTGATTCCATCTTAGTATGAGAGTTCCCAGACTAATGTCCCATAAATGTGTCACTTAGTAACTAAGCCATCTGTTCTTCATTATATATCTCAGCATTGCTAACTTTCAAAGCCACTACCCCTAGCCTATATCTGGTAATATGACCTCATGTTTTTTTCAATAAAAATACTTTATATTTTATTTAAAATTCTTAGCTAGATACAGGTCATAATTATGCATATCCCTTCTTATACAACATCTAAAAACTGACCTAAGCTTTAAGTTGTTGTTCTTCTTTCAGCTTTTCCTGGTTAGGGGTCACCACAGCGGAACTCCGGTCCGCTAAAGATTGGCAGTAGATTTTTTATGGGTGCCGAGGTGCCAGCTCGACGCCCAACCTTCAACGAAGACATGCCCATTCTACGCATGTCTTTCGAACGCCACTCGACCACAGGGAGGACATGCAGACTCCACACAGAAGGCACTCTAGTCGATAATCGAATGGGAGAAACTCTTGCTGTGAGGCAACAATGCTACCACTGCACCACCGTGGTAATAAACCTAAGCTTTAAGTACCTTTCTTTATTCTTTTCAATTGGAAAAGTTTCCTTAATTATCCAAAAGTGCCTTTTCTTTTTTTTTGCCAACTTGGTTAGATTATTTGTCCAAACAGGTGACTCTTTTATATGTTTTAATTCCCTGAGCATATTAATGCTTATTTCTCAACTATATTATCCGTACATATATAACATTTATTCCAGCATGTTACTATGCTTCCACTTCCTAGTTCTGTTCTCCAGTCCAGTTTATTAATAATTTCATTTATTTTTGTTTTACTCTATCTTATAGTAACTCTTGATTTGTACAATATTCCCTACAGGTTTTAACAAGATAATTAACCTGCCATTTTAGACTACTGTGATCTGAATTCCCTAGCAATGATGCCATTCCAGTTTTTTTGAAGTTATATTTCTGGTTTACCCAGATTGCATCTAGAATGCTATCTACTTTATTAGACATACTATCTAGACATAATTATTTTATCACACAGTTCCAGTACCTTTTGAACATATACAATACTTGCTTGTAGTGATTGCCAACAAATATCAGAAATATTCAGATTACAAGCAACAGTGACATTTCCTTTAAGAATGTCTTGGAAGTCTCTTTAGTAAAAATTTGTAGGGTGTTCTTTTCTTGTCCTGTGGGCCTGAACAATTGAACAAACGTAAACAACTGCTTTTGTATACCGTCTTGAATTTTGTGATTTCACAACAAGAGTCTATCTGCATTTCAGACCATTGAAGCTAATCTTTAACATCACTGAATATAATTCCAGTGTACCAGTTCTTAAGTTAAACATTTTGTAATTACCTGGACATTTTAAAGGCTATCATTACTAAACTAGTTAAAGTACATCATTGTCTCCTAAGGTAGTCTTACTCATTTTGCACAAACTTTTGCATTGCACCTATAAAAGGTTATTGTATTATGTTTAGACACTCTTGCTTTTCTCAATTAAGAAAATACTTTGTTATCTTTGTTATGTTGCTACCAATTAACTTAATTCTCCCAAAAGGTAAGTGTATCCTATTCTCTCCAAACAGTTTCTTTTCACCAGCCATCTTTTCACAGAACTGAATACCATTCCCACATTGAGTCAGCAATGACTTTGTAGTGAACAAGACATACTTCCAGCAATTATGAGTTTAAGCCCTCTCAAGACTGGGGAAGACACGTCAAAAATATTTACAGAAAAATTCTTACTCTTACTTAAATTTAGTATATGTAAAACTTCATGTTCAAAATTGTCATAGTTTGTTTTATCTCCACTGTTAAATCTGGACATTTGTATAACCTTTTCATATTTCTTTTTGCTAGGTAACCATTTGAATTGGCACACTTGTAATGCTGAGTCCCAGAATATGGAAACTAAATGACTGAAAATCTGGACTTAAATATATCAAGTCCAAGATTGCCATTTCTTGGAATATTCATCTTTCCCTGAGGTATAGCAATCTCAGAGTTGTTATATGTAAGTTCAGGGTGCGTGTGTGTGTGTGTGTGTGTGTGGGGGGGGGGCTTGACCTCCACTTTGTGGGGATGCAAGGTGGACACTGCCCGTCTGCAAAAAACTTTAAAGGAGAAAAGTGATACCTTATAATTGCTCTTCTTTATTTTCGCTCTTTTTTCCTGCATTTTGGGATTCAGCATTGTGAGTCTAGACATTTCAATATGCAGCTTTTTTTTAAAGAATTTCTGACTTTCTCATGAGTCACTGAAAAACACATGTTGAGTCTTATTCCAGAGACATTTAATGAAAGTAAAAAATTCAGAGTACTACTTTTTTATTACAGTATAGAGATATGAAGACAAAAACTTTTGTAATGAAATTATAACAAATGGAGCAGACTTAGGTTGCACTTCCAGCTTATTTAGCAGAGGTGTGGAAGGGAAGATGGTGGGATTTCCTTTTCATAAATGAGGCCAAGACCTTCTGGGATAAAAGGATTGTGATTCAAATCCATAGGAATGAGTAGTGTAAACAGTGAGTTATCTGGCAGAACTTCAAATGAAGTACCATCAACACATACAGAAAGATCCAATCCCCCCATAAACCTTGAATAGAAAAAAAGGAAGGTATTTGTGGATATACTGATGGTGCCAGAGTGTGAAATGTGGAGACCAGAAACAGTCTGAGGGAGATGAAGGATCTGATTAAGTAGAGAAAGACCATATGCACAGCTGGGCTGGCTGGTTGAGGTGTTGTGGATAGAAGAAGTGTGGGCAGGCATGAGGTAGACGAATACAGTAGTATAGTGGATAGCTGTTGCTTTCAGGAGGGAACTCAAAGTGGGGCAAGTAAAAAGGCAAGCAACAAAAGAAAGAAAGTACTGTGAGAAATGCAACTGAAACATGGCTGGTTATGAATAAAAATCAATTAATGTAACATTTTTTAGCTGTAGTGTTTGATTGACTTGCTGTTCTCTGCCTGACTACTGCTGATCTCTGCATTTGATTTTGGATTGAAGCTGTTCATTTAAGGTTTGATTACTTCTATTTTTTTATTTTTTTTATATTGCATTTTCTTTTAAGTTCTCTGATCTCTTGGAGTTTTAAGAGGTCTTGGCTAGGGTCAGTTAGAAAAGGTAGAAGAGAATTATTTGCAGACAGTGAATACAATCCAGCTAATTCATGGAGGCAGCTGAGAAATAGAATTCCTAATTTAACTGGAAATATTTAGAGGCATCTTTATTTAGCTGTAGTGCTTGTTTGACTTGCTGTTCTCTGCCTGCCACCTCCTCTACTGCTGTTATACTTTTACACTTGACTTTTGTGTTGCCAGACCCTACTATAAATCTGATTTTGGACACTTTTCCCAGTCCCATATCATCAGCTCATTCTATTGAGTACTAAGAGATCAAACTTGAATTATCTTCTGTTTCCTCCCTTCCCACTTACTACAGAAATTTCACTTTATTCAGCTGCTTTACTGTAACTGTGCTTCTTCCTATTTTATTACTTTATTTAGCTTTTTTGCTGCAAGATCTTAAAGTGTTAAGTTGCATTTTTCTGCTACATTTATTACTGCTTGTTAGTAGCCTGATTAAACTGTAACTGTTATTCTAAGCCTCTTAGTTTTGATTTAAGCACTTGGGCTTCATACTAATTATCTTATATAAGGAAGGTTTGTGGTCTACACTCTTGTGGCAGGAAAGGTAGCTTATACCGTCTGGGTTAGGACTTGCTGGTTGAAGACTTATTATGTCTTATATTCTAAAAGTGTTTTAGTTCTGGTTTAAGTGCTTGGGCTCCAGGCCAGTTATTTTACATTAAGAAGGTTTGTGGTCTACACTCTAGTGGGAGGACAGGATAGTCTCTTCCCTTTTGAGTTGGGAATTGCTGGTGAAGGCTTATTGTGCCTGTTATTCTAACTGTCCTTGTTCTGACATAAGCACTTTGGCTCCAAACAAGTTATTTTACATTAGGAAGGTTTGTGGTATATACTCTTGTGGCAGGAGAGGATAGGGTATGCCCTTCTGAGTTGGGAATTGCCGGTTGAATGCTTATTATATCTAGTATGATAAAAGTGCCTTACTTCTGGTTTAATAACTTGGGCTCCAAACCAGTTATTTTACATTAAGAAGGTTTGCGGTCTACACTCTTGCGGGAAGAGATGGTAGTCTCCAACCTTCTGAGCTGGGAATTGCTGGTGAAGGCTTATTGTGTCTATTATTCTAAGTGTCTTTATTCTGGTTTAAGCACTTTGGCTCCAAACCAGTTATTTTACATTAGGAAGGTTTGTCATCTACACTTTTGTGGAACTACTGTTTAGACAGATTTTTTTTAACTTCTAGAGCATCTAGTTTGCTCATAGCTGAGTGCTGCTCATCAAGTTCCTTGTATTCTTGACTTGTTTGGTATTTAACTTTTCCTCACTCCTCCCTAGTAGATCAGTAGCCATGGATATGCACTTCCTGACTCTCTCTCTCTGTGGCCAATCTGTTTGAGATTGGTATTTTGAGTCATTGTAGCAATTGCCTCATGTACACTGACAACTCACTTATTCTTAATAAAACAGATACAATATGTGAGAGGTGTAAATACACTTTAACACTGGAGGTAAAACTCTCTCATACAACCAAAACTAATCCTATAGTAGTTGTCTGTGACACTTGCACCATGCTTACTGCAAATGGTAAAGACCCTACACATAAAATTATTTATGCTGAGGCACTTAGAGGTAACCTTCCTAAAACACTAAGAAACAAATCCAAGGTACCAAGGAGTCAAAACCAACCAGGAGAGTCCATAGACCGATTCCTAAAACACTAAAACTTCCTGCACAGTACAATCAAAGGAAAGGGTATTCAGCTATCACATAAACACTCTGTAAAAACACCACCCACAGCTACACATAGTAACACTGTATATGATATCCCCACTGCAAAGATCTTAAGGCAAACCAGCAGATAGACACATTTCTTGGTCATTGGTGATTCTAAAGTGAGGCACACCTATGACCCCTCATCAGACTGACTAAGGACCAAAAGTCATGGTTAACTGTCTTTCCGTGGCTAGAATCTGTCAAGTTACACAGGCATTCAGGTCATTGAACCACAGGTACCAGTATGACTCTGTCATAGTCCATGTGGATGCTAATGACCTAAGACATACCTCCCTTGACTATATGAAGCAAGACATGATTGAGCTTGTTGATTATAGGTTCATAGGTTCATATTTAAGTACTAGGCTAGCTACCCTTGAAGGCCATTTTAAGCCTAAAAAATTTCCCTTCAAAGGTGATAATCAAACACAGTACCTTGTGTCTGTAAGGTAAACACCTTAGCCATTATTCCAACCCCCAACTGAGAACACATATATTTCCACATAGATGATTTATCCTCATTTCCAGGCAGGTGTGTCCTCAAACTGAGCAGCATACTATTTTCCCCAAGGATGATGCCATGTTACCAGTGTTACCAGCAGAAAATGATTGATTTTAACAAGTGGCTTAGCTTCTGGTGTCAGCCCAGGGGGGGGGGGGTAAAATATTTGATGGCCTGGGAAGACATGGTTGACAGACCACACTGCTTTCTCAGCGATGGCCTTCAATTATCCCCACTAAATTTCCGGATATTGGCAAAGACCTTTTCCACCCCATAGTGCATTTTTTTAGGCAATGCAAACTGATAAGCCTACCAATGTAACTGAACCTATGAAGGAATATGTGAAGGTGGTACTGTTCAATGCTAGAAGTTTTAACAAGGAACTCCACTCTCTGCAAGCCTTCCTCTCCTTAGAGAGTGTAGACATCTGTGTAATAATGGAGACATAGTTTAAAGTCACTGAGAGTACCCCAGGAATGCAAGGTTATAATGCCATTAACACCTTTAGACCAGCTACTGCACAGGAGGGAACTAAACATTGAGGAGCTCCAGTCTATAATAAAACAAATCTCACATCCAGACTAATTAAAGTGTATGGCCCACTGGAACTCATGCATGTGCAACTCACCATAAACAGGGTGCCGTATCATATCCTTGCAACCTATAGATCCTTCTCCATGTCCCAGGAAATCCATGCTACCTGTCTTAGTCTACTAAAGTCCCTCACCATTCAACACAATATGATATTCAAGGGGAGATCTCAACTACCCCTCTACAGACTGGGAATCCTACACGACTTCTAATGCACAAGCCTAGTGATTTCTAAACTTTGTTAATACCAACATCCTACAACAGTTGGTCCAATCTCCTACCAGGGGTACAAACATCCTTGACCTTGTACTTACAAACATGGGGGTGGGCCAATGTTCCTCACCAAATGTAATATCTTCGCTCATCAGATCTGACCATAATGCAATATTACTTGAAATAAAAATTAAATCTGGGCATCCACAGAAAGCAAAAACCTTTCGGAACTATTCCCAGGCTAATCTCCCTACTAAGCAACACCTTGACTAAATTCCAAGCATTCCCAAACCCAACAAACATCACAGTATACCCTGAGCTATTTACAAAATCTCTGTACAGTCATATTGATAGCTGTATAGAGCGAGCTATGCCCGCTTGTATTAAGAATAAGACAAACTCAAAAGATAAGCCACCCTGGTGGAATCACAGTATCAATCGGTTATTCAACAAAAGAAAAAAATCTTGGCCAAGTGTAGGAGGAACAAAGTCCCACATACTAAAAGTCCCCTGACTAATCTAAACAGGCAGCTAAGATGGTTAGTTAATACTTCAAAGGCTAAATTTGAAAAAAAAAAAAGCTTACCAGGCAAAGGGCAACCACAAAGCTTTCTGCACTACCTCAGGGGAAATGCACAACAAAATGCAGAACTTATTGTAAATGGTATCACCCACACTTAACTGGAGGCCATTGCCAACCTTTTGGCTGATAGGCTCAGCTGAAATTTCTCCCCCCACTCCTTTGTGATAGTCCAAAGGAAATACCACATAACACCATTCCCCCAACCATTATTAGGGAACAGGTCATCAATGCACTTTCCAAGGCCAAAACCACTGCATCAGTGGGCCCTGGTAACATCTCATATGTTTAATAAATAGAACGAAAGATGATCTCTGTCCACTTGTAACGCTTTTCAACTGGAGTCATCAATCATGTTTTGTGCCTAACGAATGGAAGATGGCTACAGTCATTCCTCTGCACAAAGGAGGTCCAACTGTTGATCTGGGTAACTACAGGCCAATAAGTCTTATCAGCCTCATATGCAAGACCATGGAAAGAATCTTCATGGACATGATAAATGAGGACATAGGTAACCTGCAAATGCTGGCCCCATTACAGATCAGCTTTGATAAAGGAAAGCCATTCCTATTAAATCTGGTGGATTTTTTTTTTTTTGAGAGGATCACCAAAGTATTGGATGAAGGTAAGACTGTGAACACAGTTTACCTAGACTGGGCTAAGGCTTTTGATACAATACTCCACCCAGACATTATAGACTAGCTCACTAATTTAGGTGTGAACTCTTTTATCACCAATTGGATAGCCAATTGGCTCACTGATAGGACCCAGGAGGTCAAAATAGGTGAGGCCACCTCAACCAAGAGGCCAGTGGAGCTCCCCAGGGCTCGGTATTGGACCTGATACTTTTGGCATCTATTTCTCTGAAATGGAAGCAAATGCTGAAGGTTTATGACTAACTAAGTTAGCAGATGATTGCAGGCTGGCCACTATCATAGACATCCTTGCAGATGCTAGCATTCTTCAAGAAGGCCAATCTCTGACTAACAAATGATGCCAAAGCCATAGTCTTAATCTTAGTGCTAAGAAATGCATAATTGTATCCTTTGGGAAGTCAACTATCCCAGCTAATTACTATGTTGATAATACACCCAAAAGTCAACCCATTGGTCAAGGATCTGGATAAGCTTGAAGACAGTAGCCTTGCCTTCGACTACCATATGGCCACAGTGGTAAGGAAATCCTTTTATGTTGTGCAACTTATCAGTAAGGGCATGGCATCTAGGTCCAAAGAGGTCATTATCCCACTGTACTCCACTCTTATCAGACCATTCATAGAGTACAATGCTCCCTTTCGTATTTCCTGACCAGGCATATGCAACAATTAGAGCAAATTCAGATCTTCCTTACAAAAAGAATAGAAGGTGTAACAAACCTGCCTTATGCAGAGTGACTTAAAGCCCTTTCCCTCTAGTCAGTCTCCTATAGATTGCTGAGGGGTGACCTTTATCTGGCTTGCAAGGCATCTATAAACCCCACACTTATGAAACTTCTACATATTCATACGTCAAAGACTACCAGAAATACAGGGTCTAGGGACCTGAATTTTGTCTGTGACTTAAACAGAACATGGAGAGACAGATATGTGTCCCAGAGACTGCCTCTACTATGGAACAGGCTTCCCATCCATGTGAAGCTGAGTTTATCTATTAATTTGTTTATGTGCAACCTAGACTAGTGGATGGGGAATAGGAAATTTTCACTGGGTCTGGCACGCGTGTCCCTTATGGACAGAGGTAGCTTATAAATGCCTGGCCCTCAATGTCCTATTTGGATACAGGGCATCATTATTCTTTCAAGAAAACTTGGCTAGGCTTAGAAAGGCCCTGCTGGTCATTAGCCTATTAGCAGTCTATGAATCAATGAATCTATGAATCTATGAATAGCATAACATATCATAACATATCATAGCAGAACAGGGAGAACGGCATATAGAAAAATGTCAGTAGTTGGTGTGGCATATGCTTGACAAAGCTTACAAGCATGTTGATTATGTTTGCAGCAAGATGCCACGGACATGAGGCAGTTAAGTAGACAAGTCTTGAAGGCTAACGACTATGTGGAAAACTGTGAACACTGAAATGTCAGATACTTTTCAGACTTTTAGTTTCCATTAAGACTGAATTGTAAGGAAGCTATACTTGTGGCATCTTTATCGTATTTGCTTAATCACAACTGTTTTCTACAATGCTTTTAAAAGCACCAGCTCTGAAGTTGTTTTAGGTAGTATTATTAGTTTTTTATTAGAAATACTATACAAGTGTTTCTAAACTGTCTGCAGGAGTTGGTTGTTGAATATTTATATACAGAAACATGGATTTTCATTTTTTTCCCAGGAAAAATAGTGGTAAATCCTGAATGTGGACTATATGAGAATTGAAAAAACATAGGATTTTCACAGAATTTGCTATTTTTGGCCAAAGAACTAATTCACCAGAAGATGATTATATATATTATTTATAATGTTGTCAGCTTGCATTATTGAGTATTCTGTATCTAGAATCTGTTTTAATAGGCCGATAGCCTAGTACCTACCTATGAACCTGTGAACCTATGAGGCAGTTTCTACATTGCCTCAGGATGCCCAAGTTCACCTCTTACAGCCTGCACACATCCTTGTATTCCAGAGCATTTTCTGAAAAATCAACTTAAAAAGCATGATATAATCAAGGCTTATCTACTGTGGGACATCCTAGATTAACAATCTTAGTGTCATTTTATTAGTAAATCCTTGACCTTTGTAGTTCTGCCTATTGAAAGCTGGTAAGTCACCTAGTTTAAAAGTCAGACCCAAGAAAGTCTTGATGCCATAAGGAGTTGAGTGTTAACTGGAAGTATACAAAAAGGTACTATAGGCTTAATTGAGATATACTATACATTAGAAAGCGGCACACACTTTTATTGTTTGGACTTAATTATCAGCAGCATCACCTATTCCACAACAAACTATTATTTTAGAATATAATTTCTCCTCATTCATAGCTCATGTCCTTTTCTTAGTTTAATTTACAAACTCCATTATTCTTTCTCTGTCTGTATACCTGTCATATAGTGTGGTTGCATTTATATTTTATTTATTTTTCTTTTTACATAGAGTGATCTTCTTCTTCTTTTTTTGGCTGCTCCCATTAGGGGTCGCCACAGCAGATCAACTGTTTCCATTTCTTCCTGTCCTCTGCATCTTGCTCTGTCACACCAACCACCTGCATGTCCTCTCTCACCACATCCATAAACCTTATCTTAGGCCTCCCTCTTTTCCTGTTACCTGGCAGCTTCATCCTTAGCATCTTTTTCCCAATATACTCTGCATCCCTCCTCAGCACATGTCCAAACCAATGTAATCTTGCCTCTCTGGCTTTGTCTCCAAACCTTCCAACCTGGGCTGACCCTCTAATATACTTATTCTTAATCCTGTTCATCCTCGTCACACCCAGTGCAAATCTTAACATCTTCAACTCTGCCACGTCAAGCTCTGACTCCTGCCTTTTTGTCAATGTCACTGTCTCCAACCCATATAACATAGCTGGTCTCACTACCCCCTTGTAGACCTTCCCTTTCACTCTTACTGGTACTCATCTGTCACAAATCACTCCTGACACTCTTCTCCACCCACTCCATCCTGCCTGCACTCTCTTCTTCACCTCTCTTCCACACTCGCCATTACTCTGAACTGTTGATCCCAAGTACTTAAACTCATCCACCTTCGCCACCTCTACTCCCTGTATCCTCACCATTCTTCTATCCTCCCTCTCATTCACAAACACATATTCTGTCTTAGTCCTGCTGACCTTCATTCCTCTTCTCTCTAGAGCATATCTCCACCTCTTCAGGGTCTCCTCCACCTGTTCCCTACTCTCACAACAGATCACAATGTCATCTGCAAACATCATAGTCCACGGGGACTCCTGTCTGATCTTGTCTGTCAACCTGTCCATCACCATTGCAAATAAGAAAGGGCTCAGAGCTGATCCTTGATGTAATCCCACTTCCACCTTAAACGCATCCATCACTCCCACCGCAGAGCTTACCGCTGTCACACTACCCTCATACATATCCTGTACCACTCTTACATACTTCTCTGATACTCCCGCCTTCCTCATACAATACCACAACTCCTCTCTAGGCACCCTGTCATATGCTTTCTCTAAATCCACAAAGACACAATGCAACTCCTTCTGACCTTCTCTGTACTTCTCCATCAACACTCTCAGAGCAAACATTGCATCTGTAGTGCTCTTTCCTGGCATGAAACCATACTGCTGATCACTAATCATCACTTCCCTTCTTAACCTAGCTTCCACTACTCTTTCCCATAACTTCATGCTGTGACTGATCAGTTTAATCCCTCTGTAGTTACTACAGTTCTGCACATCACCCTTAATCTTAAAGAGTGATACCGATAGTAAATACTAGGCAGATTTTCCCTACTTTAAAACCCATGTCCACAGAAATGTACATGCACTGAATCCTTTATGCAATGTAAGGGACTATATCTGATTTTACCTAATTTATCCTGTAAACTTTGCTAAACGAATAGTAAAAGGCAACATCATTTAGTTGCCAGCAGTGCATCCTTATAGACTGCTTTTTCACATTCATCTTACAGCCAGGTGAATTCTGCTCCATTCCCCTGCCCCCAATTAAGACTCACCTTCTCATACTCTACAATAAAAAAGAGGCCAGAAAGGATTAAAGGTCCACGAAGATAAAAAAATCAAAGCCAAAATCGAAAAAAATCACGTAGGCCACCACGCTGAAAACCATAAAACACAATTTAATAAAATAAAAAAAACACAGCAGAGTGAACAAGCGCTTTTGGGTATTCCCTATCATCAAGTTCATAAAAACATTGCTAACATCAAGAATAAATAATGGCTATTAACCAATCAGCAGTGAAATCTTCTCCCCTTCAAAATCGTTTTCATGGGAAGCACACGATTAAGGCCAGTGGTTGATCAGCCATAAATTCTGCTATCCAGTTAGATTCTACAGTCTCAGTTCTATTTACAACATCCCTACCCTTGCAGTGAAGCATAACTTGTAAGACCATACAAGAAAAAGTGTGAGTACTATGTGAGACAATACACTGTGCCAAAGAATTATACTTAGCACCTAATGTCCCTCACATGTTGTAGAATTCAATCTTTCAATAAACTATTCATTTTACCTACATAAAATGAACAACACTGTCCACACTTGGCCAGATATATAACATTACTGGTAATACAATCAGCATATAGATGGGGATAATAAACTTTGTTCGTGATGGGATGAACAAACCTACTTTCCAAACTAATAAATGAACGGGCCTTACAACGTTGACAAGGAAACATTCCAGTTCTAGAGGATTTAACAACATTAGTTGACAAAATCCCCTTATATAATCTCCTCTTTAAGTTCATATTTTTGAAGGCAAAGGAGAAACTATTTCCAATGCATTCCTTCAAACTGTCATTGGTCAACAAAATTTTCCAATTGTCATCAATAATACAACAAATAACATGCACATCACTATTATACTTCAAGTAGGCCCTTAAAGAACCTGAATTAGAATTACTACAGGGTTGAGCCTGCTTAGGCTTCCTATACAACCATGGCTTACCTTTTGTATCTCTTAAATCGGGCACTTCATTGAACGTATTTTTTTATTTCATAGTTCTTATAGCCCAGAGATCCCAATATGGACTCTAGCAACTCCAATTCATGATGAAAATCCACATCATTCATGCACAATCTAGAAGCTTTAAGAGCTTGCTCTTTGACTATGTTTTTAAAAACACGCTTTGGGTGCATACTATTACGTGATAGCGTGTTTTATGGTTTTCAGCATGGTAATCTACATGATTTTTTCCATTTTTACCTTTGCATACTCTACATTTATATACACCAAACTCCTCCCCTAAAATACACTCAGATAACCTCAGCTACCTAACCAAACCTCACTAACCAGTCCAAATTCCCCAACAACCTTCCGCACTCCAGCAACTTCTACCTGTATAAACACTTTATATATTTAATCCATCAACTCCTATCACTATTTGTTAACAAGCCATCACTAAAACACACTCAAAATGCTGCCAAAAAACACACTACCACTGTCCCAATTCCCTATTAGCTTTATTTTCCCACATGACCAGCTTTCATATCACTCCCCCTAAGAACAAATATTACTACCACAGACACACATAGTACCAACGAACACTTAGCAAACCACTGATTCTTTATATTCCCCCACTTCTATCATGTTACCTATTCTGACTTCATTCAATACAGATGTCTCAAGCTGTCTAAAACATACAGGTATATGGTTATACACACCTATCCATTCAAACTTCCCACTTAAAATCAGTGGAGATGTCCACCCAAATCCAGGTCCCACACAACAACCAACTCCATAACCAATTCACTACTAGGTATCATAACAAATATCCCAAAAATGAACTCCAGATCCAACCTCCTTATACTAAACATTAATCTAAGTAGTATGTTTAACAAAAATCTAAAATATTCATATCTGTTTAACTACTTATTCGGCAGATATAGTAGTTGCTACAGAAACGTGGTTAAAAAAGCAAATAAGTGATACAGAAATCACTCCTCCCTGCTATAATATAGTCAGGCTGGATAGGCAAGATAAAAGAGCAGGTGGAGTTATGATTTTGTACAAAAACTCACTCGGTATCACATACTTCCTCCAAGAAATGACCAAATTTAACAGTGCTGAACTGCTCACAACACTCTTCAAAATAAATCCCAGAAAATCAGTTTGTAACTCTGCCATTTATATTCCACCTGGTTGCAACATTACAACAACAGAAAAAAATCCTTTATTGGTTATCCCACAACATTCACTATGAAATTATAATCCTATGTGACCTTAACATAGATTGATAACATATAAACAATTACTCCCATATGGATATGAAATACTGACATAGGTTCATAGGTGTGTACTACGCTAATGGGCCTGGAGCCTATATAAGCCTAGCCAAAGAAGATTCCCTAGCATCATGCCGCCCAAAGTTAGTTCCCGATGCTCATTTCAAGAAAGGCCACTGAAGTGATCTCTGGGGTGAACTTCCTATTGCCCTCCACTCATCAAGAATTCTCTTAGAGGGCCAGTGAAGTGCTCTGCTTGATGTGAATGGGAAGCTTGTTCCAGAGTATGGGAAGTCTCTGGGTTAGGAACCTGTCCCTTCAGCATGTTCTGTTTATTGTGGTAATGAGGTTTAGGTCCCTGGAGCATGTGGCTCGGAGGGATTGGGATTTCTTTAAGTGTACCATATCTAGCAGCTCTGGGTCAGACATGGCTTTGTAGGTCAAACAGAGATCACCTTAAAGTAGGCGATAAGAGACAGAGTATAGCTGGAGCTTTTTGAGTCCATCCATATAGGGCATGCGTTTAAGGCCTACTATCCTCTTAGTGAGGTATCTTTGTGGCCTTTCCAGTTGTTGTAGGTGTCTAGTGAGGTACATACCAAATGGGGCATTGTATTCTATAATATGTCTAATGAGGGATGAATAGAGAGGGATTATGCCCTCTTTCTGCCTCTATGAGAAACCTTTTGTAATGAGATGTGCCACATAGAAGGACTTTCTGACTACAGTGGCAATGTGGTTATCAAAAGAGAGATTGCTCTCAACCAGTGTCCCCAGGTCTCTTTTCACACCTTCCATGTTTAGTGGATGACTGCCTATGTGGTAGTTCATGGGCACCGAATTTTTCCCAAAGGGAATGACAATGCACTTTTTGGCATTGAGCTTAAGGCCATGATTCTGGCATCAGTCATTGGTGTCAGTGAGGCCTTTTTGTAGAATGTATACATCAGCTGGAGAATCAGTAATGGCTCCCAGTTTGCAATCATCAGAGTCCCATTGTGTTGGCTTGAACTTCAGAGAAGTAGATGCCAAACAGGAGAGGACCCAGGACTCATCCCTGTGGGACACCACTTGTAACTGGTCAGAAGTCAGATTTGGAGTCCGCTACTTTCACAGTATGGGATCTATCAGTGAGCCAGTTGGCAACCCATATTATGACATAGGGGTTTATGCCTAGTTTAGAGAGCCTATCTATGATTCCTGAGTGAAGGATGGTGTTGAAGGCCTTGGCAAGATCTAGATTGGTTGTGTGAACTACCTTGCTCTCATCCACAGTTCTGGTGACAGACTTGAAGAAGTCTATCAGGTTGAGCAGGCATCATCTACATTTCACAAACCCAAACTGCATGGGGTCCAGAGTTTGGAGATTCCTTATGTCCTTATCTATAAGGTCCATGATGATGCGCTCCATAGCCTTACATCTCAGACTCATCAGACTAATGGGGTGGTAGTTCACAGAGTCGGTATTCGCTCCCCCTTTGTGGAGTGGGATGACCATGGCAGTGTGCCATCCACTAGGAATAAAGCCTGAAGTGAGGCTGTGATTGAACAGGGTACTCAGGTGTGGTGCCAGTTCCCTTTTTTAATTCATATAGAACACAGCCAGGGATATTATCAGGTCCCATGGAAACTGTATTCTTGGCTTTGGACAGTGCATTTTTTACCTGTGTAGCTGTGATAATAGGGAGTTGGCATTCCTCAGGTATTGTGATAAGCCCTTTAGGGGGTGAAAGGGGGGGTAAAGTTTGCACTAAACCTGTTGGCCAATATGTTCACAATATCAGTTGGTTCTGTATATGTATTGCCATTGTGCTGTAACTCAGAGCAGATCTGAGTATTGCTATATAGATTCTTGACATAACTATAGAATATAAAACTATAGAATATAGAACTATAGAATGCCTTGTGGTTGTCTTTAGAATCTGCAGCAATTTTGTTTTTGTAGCTAGCTTTAGAGCTACGAAGAGCTCTAGAGGATTTGATGATGGATCTCAGTTTTTTGCTGAGGGTAACAAGGGAGTTTTTCCAGTCTTGGGAAACCACCCTTTTCTGCAGCACTTTTTTCCTTCTGTTGGAGAGTTTGTTTATGGTGGTGGACCACCAGATTGGCTTCCTTTTTTTGGAGGAGAGGGTCTTGGTTCTGTTTGGTATGGCCCGTTCCATGCACTTGTGTATGTGTTCATACAGTGCATTGGTGTATGATTCAGCAGTCATGCACTTATTTTCCATTTGCATGGGTGTCGTGAAGTTAGCCACCTCTGCTTTTAGAAGCCCAAAATTGGCTTTGGATAAGTTTTTTATGGTGGTTTCCTTTGGGGAGGTGGGATGTGGCTGTTCATGATGATTAGCTTGTAGTCAGATCTGACCATGGAGGAGTTGATTACTGGTGCAGAGCAATGGTTGTCCATGTTAATAATAACCAGGTCAAGGATGTTTCTACCCCTGGTAAAGGTAAGAATGAGTTGGTCCAGGGCATTGGAATTAATGAATTCCAGAAAACGTTGAGCAAGTGTGTTGGTACATGAGTAATTTTCCCAGTTAATGGAGGGGTAGTTAAATTCTCCAAGTATAAGAGTATTGGGTTGTGCCCTAATATTTTCCAGTGTGTTTAGGAATGTGGAGTGGGAGTCTTGGAACATGGTGGGGGTTCTATAGCAGGCTACAACCTGGATTGCAGTTTTACCCAGTGTTAGTTGTACCTGAAGTATCTCTGATGCGTTATGTTGGGCTACTAGTCTAGACATGTATAATTCATATAGTTTTACCCAGTGTTAGTTGTACTTGAAGTATCTCTGATGTGTTATGTTGGGCTACTAGTCTAGATGTGTGCATATCCTTTATGAATATGGAGACACCACCACCTTTAGTGCTTCAGTTCAGGTTTAGGGGCAGAAAGGTGTGGTATGAATTATAGCCTGGTAGTGCTGGGGTGCTCTCTGGAGCCTTGAACCAGGTCTCAGTCACTGCACAGATGTCGATGCTCTCCATTTTAAGGAGTGCTTCTAGTGAGTGCATTTTGTGATTTAGACTTCTAGCATTGAGTAGCATAGCCCTCAGATTTCATTTGCTTGTAGCTGTTATGGTGGTAATTTTGTCTTCAGGACATTGCCTAAAAAGGCACTATAGGGGTGGCAACAGCCTTGGACAGTATCCGGAATCCCTGGGGTGACAGGTGCAGGCCATCTCTGGCAATGCATCAAGGTCAGTCGATCATGTCATCCCAGGTAGACAGATACTGGATCCCCTTAGAATGACACCAGAAACTTAGCCAATTGTTGAAGTCAATAATTTTCTGCTTGTACTCTGGTATTATTCTAGGTGATGGTAGGATGCTACTCAGAGATAGGGTCATACCTACCTGGGCTACAAGATCCGAGAGCTCCTCTATGTCTCTTTTCACGTAGTCCAGGGAGGTAGGTCTCAGGTCATTCACACCAACATGGACAATGATAGAGTCATATTATTACCTGTTGTGGCATGACCTAAGTGAATGCATTATGTGACGGATCCTGGCACCCGACAGGCAGCTGACTGTAACTTTCTCCTATTTCAACCTAGTGAGTGGGACATCAATGTACCTTACTGTTGAGTCACCTATGACTAGTGTATTGGATAAGTTGTTTTACCTTATGGGCTTTGGTTGAGTGACACACTGTTTATGCAAGATATGTGTCTCATGGTTTGTGCTGGGACGTGGTGATTGTTTGAGTTTCTGCCTTGGAGGTCTGTTGTTTGGACAGATTTTTATTGAGAGCCTCCACAAAAGTAGGTGTGTGTTTTGTGTTACTATGTGAGGGTTGTGGTGGTGTATGTTCTGGAGGGCTATGTGTTGAATGTGGTGTGGTGCAGGTGTTAACCTTCTTCTCTTGACTGGCTAATCCAGTCCTGGGTGGAGAGTGCTTGGCTTCCAATTTGGCTATATATTTGCATCTCTCACAAGTCCTACTGTTGGGAGGTAAGAGGAGAGGGTTGTCTGTGTACATGAGGCAGTTGCTACATTGCCTCAGGATGCCCAAGTTCACCAGATTGACAGGAGAAATCACAGGGATGTGACCTTTAGATATGCCTGGATATGAGCTCAATATATTAAGTACTGAAGCCTTTTACAGGAAAAATATCACTCAGAGTGTCTGAGTTTGTACAAAGCACTGTGAAACAACTCGAGGGGAAACTAATAAGTAGATCCTGAAAATTTAAGGATGATGTATTTAGGCAAATATTCTAAAGTTAGGAAGAAATCAAGCAGTACTTACTGAAAAATAATTAGCTTGTCAAGAATGATGAAAAGAGGGGAGTCGCATGAATGGCTACTGCCTGGCTACTACCAATGCTGGTTTCAGCACAGCTTCACTCTGATGGAATACAATACTCCTTTGCTTCTTCTCTCACCAGAAGCAAAATGTTAGCACCAATCCCAAGAAGAGAAGCAGGCCATGGCCTGTTTGGTGATCCACAGTCTTGTTCCAGATGTTGCAAGGGTCTGCAGGCTTGTAGCCTTTTTCTGGTAGATGCTTCAAATAGCAACCAGCCCAATCAGGTACATTAAGTACAGACACTCACTCTCCAGCCAGAAAGAGTCAGGAATCAATGCACTATGCTTCTACTCTTACCAGGATAAGAATATACGCACAGATTCCAAGCTTTCACCTATAAAGCAGTTATTAAGCTTTCTGGTGATCAGCAGTCTCCAGGAAATAATGCAACTGCACTCCTTCTCTCACCAGGAGAAAACAGAATCACTAATCACAAGATGACTACTGAGAGGCAGAAAGTGGGCTCTCCAATAACTGGTGATCTTGCAACAGATGCTTAAAGGTAAGGTAATCTCACAACTCACTATTGCCCATAAAATACTGCACCAACCTGATAACACCCCTATACTCTCACAACTTTTTATCCCTTATAGCAATCTTACGTCCCTTCGATCATCTTGTAAACTCTTGGCCAGATCTATAAAGTCCAACAACTCATCTGGCGACTCTCTATTCACTAATTCTGTAGGTAGAATATGGAATCTTTTACCTAGGGATATAACACTGATCACTTCTTTACCTCTCTTCAAACATAAAATTAAACTGTACTTCCAAAATCACTGGCTTTGTTCTTGTAGTACACCTGACTAACTTTCTTCACTCCACCCCTATCGTTTCATCTACTCTTATGTTTAACTTATCAGTTAAGTTACTACTAAGATTACCCTGTGCCCTTTGGACTCCTTCTTTGCTTAGACCTACTCCTCTCTTTCTCTCCCCTCTCTTCTCTTTGTCTTCTCTTTTGACTTTTCACTTTTCAACTGTTCTACTGCCTCTTCCTCTCTTCTAACTTTTGTGTTACTCCCTCTTTTCATCTACTCGTATAATTTCTTGTTAAGCTACTACCAAAATTATCCTGTGCCCTTTGGATTCCTTCTATGCTCGGACCTACTCCTCTCATTCTCTCCCCTCTCTTCTCTTTGTCTTCTCTGTTGACTCTTCACTTCTCAACTGTTCTACTCCCTCTTCCTCTCTTCTAACTTTTGTGTTACTCCCTCTTTTCTTCTTGTCGCTTGTACTCTAATATCTTTATTTTATTACATGCTATCATTTTGGTGTCCACTTTATTCCATTAATTAATATGCTCTGTAATCTGACTCTGTCGTTTTGTCTACTAGAGTTTAGTGTGGCTTGTCTTTTTGTTAGATTTTGTTAATAATTAGCTTATTACTAACATATAATATTGTTGTATTTTGTGTGGAGCTTTTCTCCCCGGGCCTCTACTGAAAATGGAAATAAATCCAGCTAGACTAGCCCGGTCAACAAATGTAAAATAAAAAAATAAAAATAAATAATAAAAGATGAAAAAAAATTGTTTATCCTAAAGACTGCAGTGTGCACTAGAGGAGTTAGATGTGAAAGTAGGTAACTTAAGTTTTACCTGTCTAAAAAGTTATGATTTAGTAGAGAGTCACTATTTTTAAAACAGCAAGATAGATTGAAAGGGGATGGCCACTTTTTTATCTGGTACTATGGAATACAGTAGGATGGCCAATAAATTTAAATAGTTGAAGGGGAGTGATTTCACAAAATGATAATTCTGTGCTTACTTACACCAACAAGTAAAAGCAGAGAGGAAATGGGATATATGGTCAAATTAACATAAGGGGCAGGCAGCTAGAAACACAGTGGTGTTTAATAACACAACAGTAACCGTATGGGAGGGTGGGAAAATATTTTGTCTGACTCACAAGAGATAGAGCTGTGGTGTCTCTTCAAGTTTTACTATGGAGTTAAAAGCAGAATACAAGTAAAACACAGTGTAAAGAAATAAATCACAGTATACAAAATAGAAAAGGCAATAAAGCAATGCAGAATACAACAAATAACAAGCAAACCAACCTTTCCCTCACAGCAAACTGTAGCAGAGTCTGGGTGAGCCTTTCCAGTAAAAGCCTGGACACAAATCTAGACTGAATTCTTTCAAACACACCTAATAACCTAAATAGTACAGGATGTTTGCCTGAATTTTTTAAGGGACAACCTTTCCACTTATGTAGTAAGACATTACCAAAACCAAACCAAACAAACAAATCATTTATAGCCAAATATTCAACAGTACAAAATTCAATAAATAAATCTTTGTGTGAATGCTTTATGAGGGTACAACTAGAATATACTAAAATTATGACTTAAATAGCACAATATCCTAAACAATGATGTTGTATAAATACCAAACCCAAAGGAAATATAAAACAAAAATCAACAAAATAACATGCACAGAAGGCACTCCAGTCAAGGAAATAGTTCCTTGACTGGAATGGCTTATGTGGATGTTATTTTATCAATCGTTCTATAAATCCTGAATAATGTAGCTCCAGTCTGTAATAAAAGAGTTAAATTCATCCCAGTATCATAGTTAACCAAGGGGAAAAAACTCAAGCTCATAAGAAACAAGGCATAGAAAGAATGGTATAAAAATTCAACTCAAGCCTCATTTCACACATTCAGAAAACCTTAGAAACCTCACAAAGTACCTTACAAAACTCAATAAACAAAACTTCCATACTAGCCTTCAACTTAAAAAACAAAACAACTCAATGCTTTTCTGGTCAACCCCAAATAAACTCCTACATCCAGAACAAACCACAATGCCCTCACAATCAATTAGCAATACCAATGATCCCATCCTCTCAAAGTTTAACTCCTACTTCATTTAAACAATAAAGTCCTTAGTCGACAATAGAACTAGCACACCCCTCACACTACCCTCCACCAGTCCTAACCACCCACAGCTATTTGAATTTAGCCAGGAATTCACATTTTCCATAAAAAAGCTTCCATTCAAGCTAAAACCAACCTCATTAAGCCACTGACCAACTCCCAGCTGACTACCTACAACTTGCTGTTGATACTATAGCCCTTCCAGTGTCTATTTCAATAAATAGATCTATATTAGAAAATACATCCCAGTGATCTGGAAACAATCCTATATTATACCACTGTAGAAAGGAGGATTATCAACAGATTTTAATATCTGCAGGCCAGTTGTTATCCAATCATCACCAAAAATTCTGGAGAAATGCATCTACTCTCAACTGCTGTGTCATCTTATTTCTAATAAATTTCTCTCTAACACCCAGCATAGTTTAAGACCTACCCATGGCACAACAACTACACTTCTACATTTCACAAATACCATGGACCAGTATAGAAATGACAGCAAACTAGTGTCTGCTCTATTATTAGACATGTGAAAGGCATTTTATACCATGTCACATCAAAACCTAACAGAACTTGTATCTGTTGATCTCTCCCATCCATACCTCTCCTGGTTCATTAGCTACTTCTGAAAAAGGGAACACATAGTCAGATGGCAACAAACCTTTTCATCCTTTCTATCAGTAACCATAGGAGTCCTACAGGGATCCATACTTGGACCCCTGTTCTTTAACATCTTCATTAATAAACAATATGCTATCACCTACCCTACCAATATAGTATATAATATGCCAATGACTCAACTTTAATATGTGTACCCCTTTTTTATTCAGACCCCAAGAAAGCACCTAGACCTCTTTTTCAGCAGTTGAAGTTTGGCTAAAAAATCATAACTTACTACTTAATCCCAACAAGACAAATCTGATGCTTCCCTACCCAAGTAAAACTAGTAGATAAACCCCCAGACTTTAAAGCACTGCTCAAACAGAATCTCAATCACTCCCGGTTATGTGCCTGTTTCTTATCTGGGTAACAGGGGCACTGCAGACTCTATTCTGACCCGTTTTACTCTTCTACCCCCTCCTAATATCCTTTCTACCCAATCTCAGCCTATAACTGTCTTAATTATTTCTTTAAAATAAATCTTCCCTTTTAATATCACCTACTATAATGCCTCCTACAACACCACTCTGTTTCAACATGCTCATTAAATGTAATCCCACACTTAAGTTACATCAATACTGCCATTAAGGATACTTCATTCATGACCAACATAAATGCTTTTCTCTTACACAGAATGCGGTAGTAATGTACTGTTGATGTAAAATTTGTAACGTTTACAAGCCAAACTATATGCCCCTTATGTATAAATGTGCACTGTATTTCTTTTGACAACCTACTGAAATCTGCCATGTTGTTCCTTTATAAAAACATAAAATTACCTTTATAAAAATAAAAATACAATATTATCTGTAACAAACTGTATTATAGAAAACATTACATCACTATGTAAACTAAATATGTAAATGTGGTGGAGCTTTTCATCCCGAGCTTCTACTGAAAATAATAATAATAATAAATAATATGCATACTGGGCCAGCAAGGGGAGATTTATACTTTTCCCCACTGTAGTGTGATCCTGGAGATGGTATATTTAGTTAGGGGTCGTAGACCCCCACCTGGGTAGGATATAGATGGTGCGGTGTGCTCTCTGTGAGTTTCTGGACCAGTAGTTACATACCCTGGGAAACATTTCAGCTTTGTGATCATTTGTTCATGAGGAGTTTCTGTGTTCTTGGCTCGGTTTTATGGCCTTCAGTTATGTGAAATTTCAGGTATGTAAAGTAGACCCATATATATATATATATATATATATATATATATATATATATATATATATATACTTAGAGGTACCACAATGTTAGACTTAGTGTATATGCTTACTTTTAACTGTTTTAAGTATTACAATTACAATCCTTGGATTTTCAAAAGAAGATTGTTAACAATTCAGACTAACTTATAAATCTACTAAACCCTTCATACTTGTTTCTTGAAGGTCAGTTGCATAAAACACATCATGCTTCTTAAACTTAAATATCGCTCTAGTCCTCCTTCAGTTGGGAACTCCTTATACTCTACTACAAAGAGCTAAGAATAACATCATCTGGTTCATAAATGTATCAGATTAATGTAACTTCCTGCTGCTGTTGCCCCCATAACTGAATGTGCTGCAATCCTTTTTGCTATAATCTCATACAAATTACTTACTTCCAATTTTGGTCCATCTCTTGCTGCTGAATGTTCCATTGGCTCATCGATTTAACCCTGAGAAATACAACTACTAGGCTTTATTAGCCTACAGAGACTGCCTTACACAGTGCTGAAAGATCATCCCATAAATTGTTCCTAGTTGGATGGAACTTTGTATCTGCTGACAGCTGAATATGTTCTGCATTATTGAACTTCAGGTTATATAAACTATGTATACAATTTTTAAACATTATATGATAATTTTGCTGTAAGTCTGATTGCTTGTTATTCTATTTGTCAGTTACTACAGGACACTTTAAAGATACATAATATATAAAGACTACACTGTTTGCCTGTAGGTAAAAAGGGTCCTTTGACCAGCACAATGAATCAGCTGATAAATGAAAGGCAAGAGGAAAGAAGGAACATGCAAAACAAACATAAATAAATAAGTACAATCATAGTATTATCATCTATGCATGTGATGCAGATGTATATATCTTATATGACCGGTTGCTTCTGGTGGAGTAGATGACATGAGCTTGATAAAGCTAGGGAAGTGATAAAGGTATGAAATGATTCATCTGGGAAAATGCCATCATGGGAGAGTACACAGTGAAAAAACAGTTGGCAACAGCGATGGCAGTTCAAACATGGATGGAAGCAATCAAAGAACATGTCTAGAATGAAGATAATTAATATAGGAAGACACTTATAATAGAGAAAGGGATCCTGGATGCATATCGATAGACTTCAGTAGAAACAAGGATTTTATAACCTAAAAATAATAGCGTTAGTTCACAAAGATGGGGCGGCCATGGTGGTGCAGCGGTTAGTGTTGCTGCCTCACAGCAAGAGGTTCTCCAGTTCGATTCTTGGATGGGGTGCCTTCTGTGCGGAGTCTGCATGTCCTCCCTGTGGTTGCGTGGGTTTCCTCTGGGTGCTCTGGTTTCCTCCCACATCCCAAAGACATGCAGTAGGTGGATTGGACACTCTAAATTGACCCTAGGTATGAGTGTGTGCCTTCTGTGGAAGGTTGGGCTGGCAACTCGACACCATAAAACTCCACTGCCAATCATGAGCAGACAGATGATCCACTGTGGCAACCCCTAACTGGGAAAAAGCCAGAAGAAGAAGAAGAAAGTTCACAAAGATGTGGGGCTGCACAGTAGAGTTTACTGGACCAGTAATTCAACTCATCCAAAGTGAATAAAAATAATTTATTTAAACCACAAAACATAAATATTGTTAAATGGGATTTCATCAGAAGTGTCTAGGTAGGCACAAAAGCCCTAAAATATACAGGGCACATAATTAAAGGTTAATGACTGACTCTAATAATTATTCTTCTCTTAAAGAAATACCAACCCATTAAAAACAATGTGCAATAGTTTTTGTTATAAAAATACATACAAACCTATATAATGAAAACATGTATCATTACATACAAACCTATATAATGAAAAAATGTATCATTCATAGTTATTCATATATTCAACCCATGTTATGAAATAAATATTAGCTTAAAATGAAATATAATATGTAATAAATCTCGAATGTCACACTGATGAATGATGATGATGAATGAGAATGATGATGATGAATGAGAAGGGATGTGAATTTAACATGTGTACCAATAACACTTTGTTTTACAGCACAATAAACCACTCCCTTGCCTGATAAAAATCATATATATATATATTTAGAAAGTTTGTGAGGAAACTATTACTCTATTTTTGTTTTACTTGGATCACTTGTCTATGTACTTAATAAAGGATTTTCGACTGGAAACAGACTGCCTGCCTTGCTTGGATTACTTTTGAATGCTAAGTAATGCTGTAGAATTATATATTTTGTATTATTTTTTTTACTTAAGATGAGTTTACGTTCACTACTTCTACTACTATTATCTGATTTGATTAATATACAGTGATTAACTAGAGATATATGGACTGAAAATCTTCCACACAGAGAAGTTTCTTACACTGTTTTATAATATGTAATAAACAGACATACACATATATATTTTGCATACTTGCAGTCAATCCAATTATATAAATAAACAAATGAATAAATATATTGTTCCCATTTTATAATACTAAGGGACAAAAGTGCTTAATGTTTTTTTTGTATGTGCTTTGTGGTTTAAATAAATGTTTTTTAGTCACTTTGGACGTTTTGAATTACTGGTCCAGCAAACGTTATTGTGTAGCCCCACATCTTTGTGAACTAATGCTACTGTGTTTAGGTTATTAGTTTTAAAAGTAGTGTTTCTCAATTTTGAGTGTTTTTAAACAAATAATTTAATATTTCTGTCTGCAAGCATATTTTACAGACTATTAGGAGTACCATGTGGTGTTCTGGAAACATAATCTCTGAAAAAGACATACACAAGCTGGAGGTAGTCCAAAATGCTGGAGGAGGCAGCTAAATTAATGCAAAATCTACATCAGAAGCTGTATGAAGAGAAGCATTTAGCTACTTAATTTAAGGGCAACAAAGGCAGGACAGACCATAAAAGGACAGCAGATATAGGACTGAGCAGCACAGACAGAAAGAAAAAAACAAACAGTAAAAGTGGCACGAATGTTTAAAGGATAGCTACTCTCTGAATGCAATACTTCCTTTCCTTAGAGAGTATTTCCATTCCTAGTATATGACCCACATTCTTTCGTGTATTAAAAACATGACAGCAGTTTTTACCACTCTGCAGCATTTCTATTATAGTCTGTTCTTTCATGGGACACCATGCTGAGGATGAATAAAATCTCATGATACAGTCATTACTTTGATATTGCATCACAATGTCTGTCACAGCTGAAGGCATAAGGAAAACAGAACATCAGGTAACTGTAGCTCTTTTATTTCACACATGCTAAGGTCATAAACCTATAAAAGCTCAAAATTCATAACTCTATTATTCCAAGCTGCATGTTTTCCCTTTCCTGAGCCATAAACATGCTAAACCTTTTATAGTTTGAAGCTGAATAAACCTGATAACCACTGAGGATAATGCTAATTAGCTGAGCTTTGTAAATCAGGAAATATAATACTCTGACTGACTCAGGGAAAAGACACTAGAAGTAAAACTGTCAAAATATCACTTTTTAAAAGCCTAAGTTATCTCACATATTTCTGTTTTTCTTTTCAAGAAATTTTTATAGATGGTGTACCACACAAGTCTGAAGTACATATGTAAAAGCTACTGCAAAAAAATAACTGACATTTTTGTCACTGCTTCCTTTGTGATCTGACAACACCGAGTAGAGCAGTGTAATCTCCGCACCTGAGCCCCCATACCACGTTAATGGATGGAAATAGTTTTACAAGAAAGCAACTTCATGTCAGCATGTCTGCCACCATTAAAGCTGTGGAAAGCCCTAGGACCTGATGTTTTATACCTGAATTTAACAAATAACTTGGAAATATATTATCCAAAGTTCTATTGGATGTATTTAATATTATTGTATGAAATGGTTTAATAGACATTTATCTAATTAGACTGAAGACTATTTTAATCCTTAAACCAAACCCGGACCCCTGAGGTCCAGCTAAATGCAGATCAATTTCTTTAATTAATGATGATATAAAAATACTAGCTTCAGTAATGGCCAATATATTAACATTAACAATTCATTTAATTACCTCACCATTTCAGTTGAGTTTTATACAATCCAGAAAAAAAAACAATCAGACTCTAACAGTGGAGTTTTGCAATACTTTTAGTTGCATCAAAACATTCAGTGGAATGAAGATTCACTTTTTAATGAAATTACTAGAAAAATGTGGACTCCTACATTTTCAAGGTCTTAATGTCATTATATGAGAAATTTAACAACTCAATTACAAGTAAGTATATGTTTATAAAAATGGTTTATAGTTACCCAAGGGGTCAGAGAAGGTGCACACATTTGCTTTATTTGTTTAACTTATATATTGAGCCCCTATTTGCATTACTACATCTAGAATATCATATTATAATTTAAAAAAAACAATGCAATGATCTAAACATTTATCTAACAGCAGCAAATTCAGACATATCAAACATCTTAAATTCTACTAGCAAGTTCTCTCAAATATGCAATTTCCAAATTAAATTTAACTAAAATGATTCTTTTCCTGTTAAATCTGCCTTATAATTATATAAATGCTTCCATCCTAGAGGGTTGAAAATTAAATACATCTGCTAAATATTTCTGTATTTCTTTAATCAAAATATAAATCTGAATATAAAAAATAATATAGCAAATACCTGGGCTAAAATTCAAAATGACACGTCTAAATGGAACAAGATGACATTTTCATTTGTATCTGACTTAGAGAGCATAAGGATGAATATTGCCCCTAAATTATTTTTCTTTTTGTCTTCAACACTTCAACTAATTTCTTTAATAATAGAATTACCACTCAACTTTGTAAGTTTATATGGGATCCCAGGTCTGTAAGGATTAATTATGCTAAACTTAGCACCTCTAAACTGCATGTAGATCTAGTATTACCATTTCTTCTTGTTATATTATTTAGTTATAAATTCAAGTTGTCTTTTTATAATACTATATTTTAACTTACCAGTGATGAGTGGCAACCAATATAGACCAAACTCTGGTTTAATCGTTTAAACGTTATTGTAAATGTAATCATCTTTCAGTTCCTTTCCTAAATAAAAAATGCATTTTAAGTATAAATAACAATATACTAAAATTTAAGTTTAATCTTTCAATAAATAATGACAACATTAAATCTGAATGAAGTTTTCACTCATCTACAACCAATTAACCAAAACCCAAATTTCAGAATAAACAATAAAATGCTTGACTTGCCCCTCTGCAAAAAAAAAAAAAAAAAATGGAATTCAATCATTTTAGATTTGTTCTGAAATTATTGTTCTTTTTCATTTGCTCTTTGAAGTATTCACTATTATATGATATACTAAGTCAGCCTTATATCATAAGCTTTAGGATATGGGATACCAGTATATAAGCTGGTCTTTGCAATTTGCTATTTTTCATGTTCCCTCTGTTAATCTAAACTGTTTGGATTTAAGATTATTAATAATACTTTTATTGTCTTTAGCTAAATATTTCATTTCTAAAAACTAGATGGATTTAAAGTTGATAACTTCTGAAGCTTTTAAAGATATGGCCTTTAAGTATGTTCAAGCACATAAGTTTTTAATGAAGAACAAACAAAAATACTTTGTATTAATAAATGTTGGAAAAAGTTAAATGTTAATATATGAGTCTATTATCAATATGTGTAATTCCACAAATTTTGATTCCCATCAGAAACACACAGCGAGTGATGGTTATTGATTTACTATATAAGTTTAATAATTGTATAACTAATTGTTTAACCATCAAATCATATATAGAGGTAATTCTACTTTCACATTTTGAATACCTGGACAGAGAAAAAAGGTTATATATGTACTTCAATATATAATAAAACCTTCTCTTATAGATTCTGCTCTGTTCATAGTCATACATTTTAAAATGGTAGTTATGTCTTTCTATTCTAGTTTAGACTAATTATCAAACTGTTTTATCAAATGTTAGACTCCATACATGTTTGTCATCTTGAATTGTTGTTACACAGATCTTTATATTTGTTACTCTTTTCCATGTTATAAAATGATTTTTGGAAAAAAAGATGTCTGCCCCATAAGGGCATACAGGGTAAGGAAGAGGTTTAAATTAGTAACAAGTAGTTATTATGGTTTGTCAGGTTTAGATTGTGTAGAAGTTCATGGTATGTTCATTGTAGTCTTTATGGTAGGAGTCTCACATTAAAATATCTTGAGGGCCGCATGAAGTTAACTATACTCAACTGTCATAAATAAGTGAAACATTCTATGTGTAATCTAGTTTTAAAACATAAATTGTAGCTTATTTGACAAATTGTACTAAATATCTTTGGAGTATTACAGAATGCAATATGCAGTCAACAGTTTTAAGTACTACAGTGTATAAACCCATCAGGCAACATTGCCAATAGCGTGTAACAGCCATGACAGTGACTTTTATGCTTTCTGAACTATCAGTCATATAGGTGATGCATTAAAGCTACATAAGTGTATATTTAGCAGCAAGACCATGCTGTGAAGAGATCATGTCCATCTGATAAATTCTGTCCTGCCTTCAGTTACCAAAATAACACATATGTGGTTGCATAGTGAATATAAACCAGCAAAACCATTTCAAAGGACACTACTGACTAATGTGTTCTGACAATTACCCTGAAACAGTGAGGCAAAAACATGCATATATACAAAGAGCATCCAGGAAACACCAAATGAATAAAAAGTGAAGACTTCTTAGATTTTCCTAGTAGGAAGCTACATAATGGCTCATCTGGCAGGAAAACAGTAGTGTGAGGTAAGCAGTTACACCTGACACAAAATACATTTCATCCCTCTTTTCAATGGCACAATAATAAGCATTTGGTTGCATAATGAATGCAAGATATAAAGATATATTTTTTAAATTGTTTCCAGCTTGTTATTATGTGATACTTTAATTGGCCTAGACACAAAAATGTTATCCATTACAACCACTATGCAGTCATGGTCTAGTCAATTTCACATTGAAAGATTTCAGGTAAATAAGTAATTCCTAAAGGTAACAGCCATAAGCAGAATATGCTCACTTGAGTAATGAATGTGGTTAGCTTTTTTTATTAGGGTCAAGGGGTATTTGTCAAAATCCACTTGATGCGTCTAACATGGAGAAGATCCTTGCCCCAGTCAGCATGGATGCTATGTTTTAAAGGGAGTCAGGATAAATCTCTCCCTCTTGATTGCCTCTTTTAAATATTCTAAGTTAACACAAATTCTCACTTTGACATTTTTTGTTACTAACACCAGTGTGGTACACAGGTCTATACATTCTAAAACCCTTTCAATCATTCTCAGGGACTGCATCCAGTTTAGCTCAGCCTGTACTTTAGAAAGAATGGGGAACAATATTCTTTGTGATCCTTGCAGTCATGAGGAACTGCACTAGTTTTCAAAAGAATCTTTGCTGGATAACATTTTAAGGAGTCCAACATTACAAAACACATCCGTACTTATTTTTTCAGTTATGGCAATTAGACGCAATTTGCATACAGTGGCTTTGCTAAGTAGACTGTTCCCATGAGGGTACTGCAACACATAAATAGAAAACTCTTATTTGTGCCCTTTCTGCTTAGTTATGGCTAGGAACTTCCACTGATATATGAGCTTTCCACATACTTCTATTTCTTTGTTGACCTGCTGTGGATGTTTTGAGATGCTTCTGTATAGACCATTTGAAATTACAGATATGTCTGTCCCACTGTCTATCTTAATCCTATCTGGAATCCATGTATTGGAAGTCTGACATGACATTCTTTATCCCGGTCTGACTGCTTATTCAAAGAGCCCAAAAAGACATTTTAATTTGTATTTCCTTACCTTTAGCCTCTGTTGCTCTGTGACCACATTAGCCTTGTAAACAACAGTAAAATGTCCCATGTTTATTCCATTTCTGGCACCTTCTGCTTCATGCTAAAAATAACTCTGATTCATTATGCACATGGTTACAGTTTACACTTTTCCTGCTTGCATTTATTATTTATAACAAAGTAATCTCCGTGGTATCCCCGAAGTCTCAGAATAACCCACTAAAGTGTAGTGGGTCCAAAAACAAAACAGTGTAAGAAACTTCTCTGTGTGGAAGATTTTTAGTCCATATATTTCTAGTTAATCACTGTATATTAATCAGATCAGTCAATAGTAGTAGAAGTAGCGAACTTAAACTCGTCTTAAGTCAAAACAAACCAAAACAAAAAATAATAATAGAAAATATATAATTGTACAGCATTACTAAGTATTCAAATGTAATCCAAGCAAGGCAGGCAGTCTGTTTCCAGTCAAAAATCCTTTATTAAGTACACAGACAAGCGATCCAAGTAAAACAAAAATAGAGTAATAATTTCCTCACAAGCTTTTTAAATATATATATACTTTTTATCAGGCATGGGAGTAGTTTATTGTGCTGTAAAACAAAGTGTTATTGTTACACATGTTAAATTCACATCCCTTCCCCCATCAGTGTGACATTTGAGCTGGTCCTGCCCTGCTTAGTAGCTGTCATAATAATATATAACCCTTATGTACTTTAAATAAAATTTATAATGATGTGGTATCTCTTATTTAACCAGATTATTAAGTAGATTATTAAGTCTGTGATTTTATCCAAGATATTATACTACATGGCTGGAAATATATCAACCTTAGTTCATTTGGCAATCAAAAAATATATATAAATATATACATATACATTTTGCATGTAAAAATCAATCTGTATTTTCATAATCTATTGTTAACAAAGATCACTTTTGTCCTTCTAGACTTCTTCAGGTCTGTGTACAAGAACCCTAAACAACAATGTATAAAAATATATATATAATTGTATAATTAGTTAGTATTGTTATTACACATTACTTTGAATAAAGTGGAAAAAAGAACCAGAAAAAATAAATAAACATAAGAAAAAATGTATGTATGATGATGGAAACAAAATATACACTTAAATTGCAACTGATTTAAAACAGTATTTAAAACCAACTGGTAGAATAAAATAAATACAATTAGTCATGTAAACAATATGGCAATTTTCTAAGTTCCAGTGCACTTTTAATTGAACAGTAGTAGTTTAGTCCAGGCTTCCTAAAAGAGTTCAGCTTTATTTGCCACATAAGTTCATGTTTCTCCAGAATATTAGGGATGTCTCCTTCAAGCTCACCCATGTCTATGCGTTCCAGGATCTGGAACTTAAAACCTGTGTGGCTTTTATGAAGAGAAAGGTGTTTGGCTAGTGCATTATTTTTACATCCCAGAGCGGATTTCTGACAGATGACATGAAATCCTACGCTTGAGATTATTTACAGTCTTGCCCACATAGAATGCATCACATTCATTGCACTGTGCCCTGTAAATTACTTTTGTAGTGTTACAGTCACCCCCTGCACTGGTTTTAATGATTTTATTTAAATAAGGGCAATAAAAACTATCACCTTGCTGTATAAATATACAAAATGTACAATTAGTTTCACATCTTTTAGTGCTTTTCTCATATGGTCTAGGTTTAAATTCAACAAAACTTCTAATGTTCCTGGCCCTCCTATAAACAAATGATGGGGCTTCACCTAAGATGTTAATCAGAAAAGGGTTTCCTGTGACAATGTCCCAGTTTTCTTCAATAATATTTTCGATACTGTGATAATCAAAAGTATATGTCAGGATGAAGCTATTTTTGCATTTGTTATTCTCTGTGGAATTACTTAACATTTTCCTACTGAGGAGGTTCAGTGAAGGTGCTTTAGTCCTTTTCAGTTCTATAATGGGTTCCAGGATGTTTTTTAACATCTGACTTTCATAGCCTCTCACTAGAAAATCATTCTCTAAGTTGTTCAGGTTTCTCAAAAATGGTTCCATCTCTGTGGTAATTCTAGCTAGTCTATAGCCTTGGGACTTCACTACATTATACTTGGTTTTTGTAGGATGTAGACTTTTACTGTGGAGTAATAAGTTAAACCTCGTTGGTTTTCTAACATAGCCCTGGGCAAATGGGAGGAGGACTTTGTGTTAAACAACACAGACTACATGCAGCATATCACATGCTATTTACGTTTTATTGATGACATCCTTATTGTGTGGGAAGGCGACACCTTGCAGCTTGGAGATTTTATCACTTACCTCAATCAAACAGCCCCCTTCCTTAAGTTTACCTCTTCCCATAGCTGTACATCAACCACGTTCTTAGATATGCAGATTTCCAAGGACACCAACAATAACAGAATCACCACTGATCTATTCAGAAAACCCATGTCAGGAGTTTAGAACTGGGTCTCACACTTGTGAAAGTGAGCAGCTATTTCACCTATTTGGCTCTCTTGCTCTGGGGATGACACTGAAGTACCCAGTAAAAGCCCACATGGACATAGAAAGGACATACAGGGGTCTATATTAGAAGATTGAGTGTTTAGGTGATCGAACACCTAAACATCAATCTTTTAATATCGAAAGCAAAAAGCAGCAATCGGACGAGTTAATGCAGGGAAAGATTTCCCTTGTCCGTTTGCCGGATTTTGCTGTTTTGTGCACTGTAGAGCAATCTCTGAGTTGGTATATTTAGTTAGAAGGTGTGTGGTGTTTTATTTTTATTAGTTATTCATTTTACCTGATTACTGCATATGTAATTTTTGCTTATGTTGTATTGCTGCACTGCTTTTCTTGGGTGTTGTATATTGCCTACTATGTTACCTTTTTATGTTTGTATTGCTGGAGCTTTTCTCCTCGGTTCTCCACTGAAAATGGGCCACTGGCTCAGATGGACTAACCCAGTTAACACATGTCAAATAAATAAATAGATAGATAGATAGATAGATAGACAGATAGAGTATGGGTTTTATTGGACTAGATCCCAGAATGAAGAAAAGAAAATGGACATAATCATATTCTGTGTAACATGGGTCATATGGAATGAAAGACTTAATGAAATCAAATACAATGGAAAATGGAAAAATAAACAACAGAAGAAACCAGGATCTGCCACTTCAAAATGTATTCCAACCTGTAGCGCCTTGGCAATAGCCTTCCAAGGAGAATACCATACAATGGAAAATGGACTTTGCCGAAAATACTGTAAAAAATATGGTTTTGGCTGTGGGTTAAAGAGTGGGGGGGGGGGCGATACTTAGAATGGCACTACTAATGTATTGATTGATGTTAAAATATGTAAATATGTAAAAAATATGAATTGTATATACGTATACAAATAAAAAAACCTACTCTTTGGAGCTGCTTGGTCATGCTGGAGGACTCCTCACATAATATAAAAAGAAAGAAAAATGCATATAAAACAAGGTAAGCACTTTCACATCTACAAACAGATGCTTTGTCAGACCATTGAGTAACTGCTACACAGAACTGATTGAAACATGTCTGTATAACCTATCAGCAATTACCTATGCATATCTCTAGAACTCAAATGAGGCTTTAAAGAGACATACTCATTAAGACCATGGTCTTTATCAGACAGCAAGGTAGTGATCTAATGCATTTCTACCTGCTCTGTCTTATTCCTGATGGCACCCAAATGTCTATTAAAACTCATTAAATGTATGACCTGAAAGGCAAAGACATGATCCATCCCAATACTGCTAATATGCTTAGTTAGGGCATTTATAATTAAACTCCTATGGATCTCGCTGGCATATTCCCATACTCTTTCTCTGAGAGAGTGGTTGGTCTTCCCAACATACAATACTGGACATTTCCTACATCTAGCAAGATACACCAAATCCCTACTTGAGCAGTCAGCATATAAAGTAAAACTAAACAACCTACCAGACTCTGGATGTAGAAAAGTATTCCCATTTTCAACATAAATGCAAAAGTGTCTATCCTCTGTGAGGTCACCTTTTTGGTTGATGTCTGATCATAACACAACATATGTTTCAGATTATTTTTATTCTTAAAAGTAAAAGATGGAACTGTCCCAACAATTTGTCTTATCTTGTTATCCACTGTCAAACTATTCTAGTTCTTCCTCACAATATTACAAATCTAGAAAAAGAAGTGAATTCCGCTAAAGAACGCTCAGCAGAACAAAAAACAATGTAAATATTGGAAGAGCGTTGCACCACAAGTATTAGTATTTCATCTGAGTATTCAAAACTTGCTAAACAACCAAAATGGCAAAAAGACAGCTTCAAAACAACAGCTTCAATAACAGGCTTTTACCATATTGAATCCACAATATATGAAATATAGAGCTTTGCTGTTGTAAAAGTCAAGTGGCGTTGTAATTCCACAGCTTTAAAACATGTGGATGTCATAAAAACCGAAAAAAACAAACATAAAAGTGAAGAACCCTTCTGATGTAAACAATGGACAAGCGCTTTCAGCTTTTTCAAGCCTTCTTCAGATCCAAGTAGGTAAGCTGGGTTCAGTGTTTAAAAGTTGGTATCATCCAATGAAACAACCTACAGTGAATGATGATGTTAACCAATCAAGTTAGTCCATTGGTACACACCTCCATAGCTTGAAGTTAAAACTCTTTATTTAAAACTCTTTGTTTAAAACAACATGACAGTTTGACGTTTCTAAGACAGACTCAGACATATTTTTAGAAGGAATATTAGTAAAGTCTTTTCAATAGGTTCTAGTTAAAAGAACAAGCTCTGCATAAAAGCCAAGATTTGAGAGATAAAGGTGAAAAATAAAAATAATAATAAAGGTGATCATTTAGGGCGCTTCTTTTTATTTCATTTCAACAATTTCTTTGGGACATCAGAACCTAAGTCAGTATACCTAAGGTTTCTGGCAATGAAAACAGGTCATAAGTGAGCATAGCTCATTGCTTGTCTATTTTTAAGAAAAGGTTTTAAGGGAACACAGTCATTAAGGCCAGGGGGGTTATCTGCCCTCAGCCACATTATCCATTTGGCTTCCTCTCTCTCAGTCAGATTGGTCAGGTCTCCTTCTCTGGAAGTAAAATGTATCTTTGAAATGACCATGAAAACAAAGCTATGTCCCTCATGCTCACTTAAATGAAGGAAAAGAAAATTTGTTTGCTTTCTGTTACGTATATCAGATTGATGTTTGATAATTCTTTCCTTTTGCTTCATATTAGTTTTTCCAACATAAAATGCTGTGCAGGAAGTGCAGGTAGCTATGTAAACAATATTGCTGGTTAGGCAATTAGCTAATCCATGAAAAACAAATGTCTGTTTAGTAACCGGATGCTTAAATGTGTTGCTACAATTGATTACATTGCAGACCTTGCAGAAGCCACATTTCTTTGTTCCTGATGAATTATTATGTACGTAGTTGTTACATATCCCATCATTTGAGCATAGGATCCTTTTGAGATTCTTTTTATTTTTGAAAAGGAAACTTGGGTTATCTCCAACAATCTCTTTTAACTTTTTATCCGAAGTTAGAATCGGCCAGAACTTTCTGATCACCTGGCATACGTGATCATGGTCCATAGTGTAAGTCAAATTGACCCTTAAGTTAGATGTTCTTTTAGGTATAGCTAGGGATGGTGTATTTTCGCCTTCTCTGATCTTAGAGGAATAAAAAGGTTTGCCTTTTCCTTTACATATGTCATTAATTCTGATCTTGTTTAGTTCTAAACTTCTCTTTCCATAGCCTCGTTGGCTGAAATTATTAATAAGTCTCTGTTCTTCCTGGAGAAAGGTTGCCTCTTCTGTACATAGCTTTGAAATCCTTGCAATTTGATTTTCAACAGTGTTAGAGAAAATATGCCTGGGATGCATACTGGAAAAATGGAGCATGTGGTTTCGCCACATATCTTTCCTATAGAGGCGAGTGTCTATTCCCTTCCCCAGATCAAGAGATAATCTCACATCCAGAAAGTCAATCATCTCTCTAGATGTTTTTACATCAAATTTCAGGAAAGTAGTGGTCTGTGACAGGAAGTTAACAAAGCTTCTTAAATCTTCTTCTTTGCCCTTCATACAATGAAGGTGTCATCCACAAACCGATTGTACAGAATTATCTGGTCATTCCAAATGTTATTAGCATCCTTGGACCAAGCTCTCTCCCAGTTGGCTAAAGCCAAGTTTGCATAACTATTGACACAGGGCGTGCCCATGGCAACCCTCCATCTCTGCCAATAGTAGCTGTTGTCAACGGTAAACACATTGTACTCCAACATGATTTCCAAAAGATCACATATCAAACGTGATTCTACCTTCTCTTCAGTTAGAAATTCGCTTACTGCTTCAATGCCATAATTATTTGGTATGGAAGTGAATAAACTATTCATGTCTAGGGTTACCAATAGCAGACTCTCAAGATCATCACAATGTTTTAAAGCTGTGGAATTACAATGCCACTTGACTTTACAACAGCAAAGCTCTATATTTCATATATTGTGGATTCAATATGGTAAAAGCCTGTTATTGAAGCTGTTGTTTTGAAGCTGTCTTTTTGCCATTTTGGTTGTTTAGCAAGTTTTGAATACTCAGATGAAATACTAATACTTGTGGTGCAACGCTCTTCCAATATTTACAATATTACAAATCTGAGAGACATCTGATGTAAAAGTAACACATACTCTAGGACTACTATTCTGTGTGTGCCTAACCACCCTAGATGCAACAGTGTTATGTTGCATACAATGCTTTGTGAAATAGGGACGTACTTCATTCCACTCCCCACTCTTTCCACTTTTAATTTACTAGTCATATCATTTTCATTATACCCTCTATCAATTAGTTCATCTCTAAAAGAGCTTATAGCTTGAGAAAATAGCTGTTCATCACTTATCAACCTGGAAAATCTCATGGCCTGTCCTTTAACCACATTCCTAAATGTGTAGCCTGGGTGCATGCTGGTCCTTTGCAATTGTGTATTTTTTCTACATGATTTTCAATGAGGGTCACTAACTACCGCACAGTCTGTCTTTTTAACCGGTTTAGCATCTAAAAAAGTGATTTCATCCTTGGCAAACTCCACAGTGAATTTAAGAAAACTAGTAGTGGAATGTAAATAATCTAAAAACGCATGCAGCCTATCAGAGGTACCTGTCCAAAGAAGTCATATATCATCCACAAATTGCTTATAGTACTTGATATGCTGACTAAAATTTGAATTATTAAGGACAAAAGTTGTCTCCAAATATGCCATCACTATGTTTGCATAAGAGTTGGCACAGGACGTGCCCATAGCCACTCCAGAGCTCTATAAATAATGCATGTCTTTAAACATGAAAACATTGTTCTCTAATATTAAGTCCATACAAAATACAATAAGAGAAAGAGTACTAGGAGAATATGTACTGCTGGCATTAAGATACAACCTAACAAAATCCAAGCCAATGTCATTAGGAATAGTTGTAAAAAGCGAATATACATCTAATGTCACAAAGAAATATCAAATTGGCCAGCACCACCTACATAAGCAATACAAGAAATCCTTTGTGTCTTTCAAGACAGTAGTAGTGGCAGCTAATACCAGTCTTAGCTGCAATTCAACATAGAAAGTGGCTGACTGAAGCAGAAGATGATATAGCTCCTAAGTGGGTCTTTGAACTGATCATTATGGGTAATGCTACTAAATTAGTTATAGACACTGCACATTCCACCGTAGCCTCTCCATGTGACTTAGGTTACTTATTTGAAATGTTTTCCTCAAGTGACATTCAAAAGAGATGTTATTATTTAGGAAATATTAATCTAAAATTGACAGATCTGCAATACAGCAAACTAGTAGAATGTGCCTGCCTCTCTGGTCTCATTCAGTTAGTCACAATTCCTAATGGGACTAACCCTCCTTGTGGCAGTAATTCCCTCCTTGACCTGATCTTTTCTAATATTCTAGACTTGTCCATTAATATCTCTATACTCCTTAACATTTTAAACAAACACACTTCTGTTACCTCATAACGGCCATTTAAAAAACACACTTCATCTGTTATTATTCCAGGGTGTTTCCTTCCAGAATCTGAAATGTTGCCCTAGCCTTCCTCTTACATTTCATTCACTGTTCCCGTTTGCTGAATATCAGTGATGTGCATAAAACCTTTGCCCATCTTATCAATAATGTTCTATGAATCCAAAGCTTTTTCTACCCTGTAAAGCAAAACATTGTATGGGAGAACTCCTGTTCCTGGATAACCTTGCATAGGAGTAAAAGACAGCGGCTGCAAGTATTGCATTTCTTGTAACTTCCCCACATACCATAAGCGCTTCCTTCACTCTGTACATGTAAATGAAAAAATAAACAGTCAAAATGACCAAACTAGCATTCTGTAAATGCCAGCAATAGGACCTACTAGGTAATCCAAAATCTTAAGCATATCCACCAAGCAATTATAACTCCAATCCTGTCTCACACACTGATCTTGCTGACATACTCAATTTTTTTTTCACAGCACTAGCTCCACAATGCATTCACTTTTCCATTTCTACACTCAAGACTTCTCTTTCTGGATGTATTTAATAAGTCTAAGTTTAGATTTAGGGTCTTGTTACTGCTATTACATAAAGGCTTCTTAATAATAACATGCTCTACTCCTCATATTAAAGAAGCTCTGCACCTTGAATTTTCCATAAAGGCTACCTTTTTATTGCTAGGCTGCCTACCTTTAGTTTAAACATCCCCATGTCCCTTGTTGTTTTAGCTAAAGAACAGAAGTTAGCAAACACTAATGGATTACTCAAGGTTAGTAATCATACTTGTCAACCTCTTAGAGCAAAAAATCTGGACAAAGCCATAAATAATGGGGGACAAAGGCCCAAAAATAGGGACAATTTTTAAATATTGCTCTTATAAACTTAGAAAGTTGATAGAATAACAGGTTTTCCATCAGCATGGATTTTCTGAAGGGTATGAAGTCTGAAATTTACATGCCTGTCATTATTTTCTGGTTTCCATCTTCAAAGATTTGCCAGTCATTTGCCAGAAAACCAATAATTTAAGAGGAACAGGCTAAAAATATAAGGCAAAAATATGGACAAGTTAGAGGTATGTTAGTAATCCATTGCTTGAGATGATAGCTAACATTTCTCCCTTTGCTAAAAGTTTCTAATTTCTGAGCTGTCAGCATGTACTTAACTCTTTTTACAGTAGACCTATTCTCTGAAATGTGCAGCATGACTTTAGACCTCTATTTAGTGCAACTGTTGCCCTTTTCCAGGCCTAGAATTTGCCTATTTTTAATATGGATAAAAAAACAGCTATTCAGCTACCATTGGGCACCTTCTTTTCTTTCCTTAAAAGAGATGTGAGGCAGCCTGATCACCCTCTGCTTCTCTCTTGACTGCTTCTATTGGGTTTTTCAAGTGAAACCCTGAAGTCTTTTAACCAGGCCTTTCAAAACCTACAATACTTGTAACAAATTCCCCAGGGAACTTATCCTTTAACCTATCTGTTTCTCTGTCTTCATCTATAAGCTTCTGTGATGCTCGTGCCCTGGCCCAGCAATCAAGAAGCCTCAGTCCTCACCACTAACACCAGTGAGGGGCATCCATATAGAGAAAGGATAATAAATACACACACAGTAAAGTACAATTTCCCTTAAGAGCACACAGAGATCACAGTCAGTCTGGGGCTGGTTTCTCCCTGTCTCTCCAGGTCCCCAATCAGACTCCCCACTCACTGGCACAGCTATAGGGTCCAGATCTCAGCCTAGTGGGCAAGCTAAGACCTCCAGCACCCTCTCTGTCTAACCAGTGCTTTGTGCCCCTGCCCAAGTAGCTGACACACACATACTTCCTGGGGAAGGCTGGCACAGATTCTCCAACTGTGCTCCTTTTCTGCCCAGTCTAAAAGGTAGCACCAGCTTCCACCACCCACTAATATTTATCAGCTACTCGAAGGCCCTTAAAAGGGTGTCCAATTATTATTGTGCAATATTATTATCCAAATGGTAAGGGTGACCTAACAGTCAAGACTTATTTGGAGTGACTTGGTACCGCATCACAATATACAAGCAATGTACTCTAGAGCTTAAATTAACTCTACATAAAACAGCCACAGTTGAAAGGTTTAAAAATATTTAATAATAAATAATAAAAACATAAAAAAATACTTCTTACTACACAGTGCCAGTCAAGAGTTCAGAGATCACAGAAAAATAGTTAAAATAATACAGTAGCAAAAGTTCGGACATCACAGAAAAACAACGAACCAAATGAACAAAAGACCACCAACCGGAGAAAGAATTATATATTTATTAAATGGATCATAGACACTCACTTATGATTAAAATAATTTAGCAAAACTCCACAAAACAAATAAATATGTAAGCGCTTTCGTTTAAAAGTTTTAAACTTCCTCAGACAATTACATTCCATGACATCACTTCCTTTTATAACCTTCTTCTAATTCAAAAAAAGCGCGCCCAAAACCTAAAAAAAGATCGGGCATGCTCAGATGTCAGCAAATGGGTGTTTGAAATATATGAGCTACGAAAACCATAGCTTATGTTAAATACATATAAAATACATTTAAATATTTATCTCATGAACTAAATAAATATTACCTATTAAAGTTTAACTAATTTACCTTTAAATGAATTAATAACTAACAACATCAAATGGAATCAATTTAATTATTATATAAAATATAAACTAAACTTTTAAATATAAATAATTAAAATTTATTATTTATATTAATCCTCTTAGAGTTAATTTGCTTGCAATCCTCTAACCAAAAAAATTTATTTAAATTTTTTTAAAAAAATAGATTTAAAATTAAAATAATTATATAAATTTATTATGACAAATATAATATTTTATATTTATATTTATTAATGTACAAATGCCATAAAATAAAATAAATAGAATAAAAGAAACTAAATAAACTAATGGCTTCCTTTTTTTGGGTACATAAACTAAATTCGGGTCCTTATATATTAATCCTTAATTTTATTCTGATCTAATACTTTTAATTTTAGAATTAGTACTATAGAACTTCTCTCATTTAGGCCTGGCCAAGAATTGGCTTGTAATTTTATTTGCCATAAAAATTCTTTTTCCTTCAAAAATTATATTCCACGGAGATTTATCTTTAATTTCTACCTGGTCCAAAGCCATATAAAGAAATTTATGGTCATTATATTCACAAATATGCTTTGCTAACGCATTGTTCATCTTCAATTTCTTTATTGCATATTCGTGCTCATAAATTCTTTGTGACAATGATCTTTCTGTTTTACCTATATAAAAAGAAATACAGGAACAACATAAAGCTATATATACAACTCCTTTTGATTTACAATTAAATTTCTTTTTTTATATAATACTTCTTATTCCTTATAAAAAAGTTTTCCCCTTCTTGAATTTTATGACACCATTTACACTTATAAGTCCCAGTTTTATTTGTTTCTTTTTTCTTTTGATTATTATTAGCTCTAAGAAGTTCTTTAAAACATTTACCTTTTCTATATACAATTTTTGGAAATTGATTAATATATTTTTAAATTGTGGATCATCCATTATGATTTCCCAATTCTTTATATATACATCTTTTACCAGTTGATAATCTTGTGTAAAAGTAATTACTAAGGCTTTGGAAAATTCATTATATGAACCATTTTCCCTATTTATATTCTTACTAACATTAAAATTGCCCAAATTATTCTTTTCTCTAGTAAAATTTATACTTTCAGCACATCCCTCCCCATCATTATCAATAACTAATTCAGTTTTTATTTTTAAAATTGGCATAAAATACCCATTTTTTTCTTTTTTGTATTACTTCAGAAATCAATTTATTCACTAAATTTATAGGATATTCTTTATTAGTAAACATCGTCCTTATATGATCACATTCTATTATAAAATCTGAAAATCTAGTTATCATTCTGGCTGCTCTTACGAGCTGCCCCTTAATTACAGATTTTTTCTGATGTTCTGGATGTGCACTAGTATAATGGAGGAAGCCATTAGAATACGTTTTTTTCCTATGAATAGATGAAATATAAGTTTTAAGTTCATAGTCTTTAATTAAATTAATATCTAAGTAATTTATATTATGACTCTCAATACTCCATGTAAATTTTAAAAAAGTTGTAGTTTTATTAATATAAGTTAAAAATTCATCTAAAATGTTAGAATTTTCTTTCCAAATTAAACAAATATCATCCTGGAACCGATGGTACGATTTAATATATGAATAATGAATGTATGAATAATATTATGAATAATATTATGAATAATATTTACTATTAAATATAAATTTTCACTCCCATACCATCATAACTAAATTTGCGTAAGTGCCTCCACAAGGCGACCCCATTGCTATCCCTTTCTTTTGAATATAATATTTATTATTAAAGCTTATGTAATTATTGTTTAATACAATTTCGCTTCTTCAGACCATACAAAAAAACAGCAGCATCTCAAATATTTAAAATGCAATCAATTAAAAATCTACCAATAAAAAAACATTCAAGTACAATAGCCATAAAAATTTAAAGGTACAGCTTTCTTTTAAGACAGAAACCATAAAAGGCTATTGCCATAAAAACACACATAGCAGTATACTTATTTAAGAAGCTTTCTTTCTTTCAGAACTGGCTTAAGAGGTACTGATTCATTCAAACCTGCCCCTCTATGTGCTGATAGTTTAAGAATCCATCTTAATTCTTTCCCTTCTGTAACATTAGTTATGCCATGCAACCTAAACTTTCATAAATTACTTCTACTGCCATAAACTTAAACCAATGGTTAGTGTCTTTCTCTAGTATATGTTTAACTAAGACACTATAACTATGACCCTTATTGGCACAATAATAATGGTCTCTAATTTGTTCCTTAAGTCGCCTATTAGTTTTCCCTATATAAAATTTTGAACAAGTCACACACTGTGCTAAATAAACTAAGTTTTTAGTGTCACAATTAGCTTTAACTTTAAAGGCATAATGATTACCATTGTCTGGTTGTATAAATGTATTGGATACATCAATGTATTTACAAAAAGTACATTTACCACAGACAGAGGTACCAAAACTAGCTGTTCTAATACTAGGCTGCTGTAGTTTACTTGTATTAGGGAAACAAAGCTGTCTTTTCAATGATTTTTTATTTTTATAAATAAAATTTGGGGCTGCACTAACAAACGCACATAGAATAGGGTCAGAAGATAAAATACGCCAATTTTTGTAATAATATTTTTTAATATCTCTGCTGTCAGTATTAAAAGTCATGCAATAAGCTACATTGCTATACTATTATTATGAGCAGTCTTTCTTATGTTTTCTTTACTTGAAAAAAATGAGCATCCACTACTTTGTCTTTCTAACTTGACCCTTTCACATGCTTTACTAACTTCAAAAGGTTTATAACCACATTCTATAAATTCCATACTAGTGGAACACATAGTTGTTTCAAATTCTTGTTCCTGGTCATGGAGCCTAGAAACTCTTAAAAGTTGACCTCTTACCACATTTTCAAAAATATGTGGTGGATACATACTATTACGTTCAAGATAACTATGTGTATAACATGGTTTTCTATATCTCTTAGTGTGCAGCTTTCCATATATGCCCCTATACAGGGTAACATCAAGGAAATCTATATAAGTGCAAGAATATTTCATAGTAAACTTAAGGAAGGGTGTACTTGAATTTATAGCACTTCGAAAATTATTTAAACTTTCAAAGTCTCCTTTCCAAAAAATATATAAGTCATCAACAAAATGCTGGTAGAATTACATGCACATTAAATTGTTCAACATTTAAGATGTTTACATTTTCCCATAATGCCATGACCATATTGGCATAGCTATTGGCACAGGATGCGCCCATAGCTACGCCAGAGGTCTGCAAGTAATATTGCTTCTCAAATAGAAAAACATTATATTCTAGTATCAACTCTATAAGGTAGCAAATAAACTCTATTTTTTTCATCAGTGAGAGAGCCTTCTTTAAGAACATTTTTTTTTACATAGGAAAGACCTATTTGGTTAGGTATAACCGTAAACAGAGATGTAACATCTAATGTTACCATAATCTCTGTACCAGTTTCAGCATAACTCTCAAGAAAAGAGTAAAAATCACTTAAGAAATGTTCTGTATCATGCAAAACAATAGCATACTTGTCTAAAATGGATCTTAAATGTCTTTCTACATATAAAGACGCCGGTTCAGTTAGCCATCCACCTCCAGCTATTATGGGTCTAAATGCTGGAGTTACAATATTTTTACAACATTTTCATGCTTAGAGATGACAATACATATACCAGCATGGAACTTTATTCTGTACAAAAGTTAACTGAAAGGTTCACTAAGACTCTTGTTAACTGCTTTGAAGAAACAGTTATTTCTAAAGAACTGTTCCAGTATCTTATAGTATAACATTCTTGTACCTACATTGAATGGTTTGCCGAAAATACATAAAAATCTTGTAACCTCAGCTTGCTGAAGGGCACCCAGTAAATGGAAGAAGGGGGTTGGTTGTTAGCATAATGGTTAAGGTGTTTACCTCCCATATACAAGGTACAGAGTTTGTTCTCACCTTGGGAAGTACGATTAGGCTTAAAAAGGCTCCCATGGTCATTAGCCTTATAATCATCTATGAAACATGATGGTCCTAAATAATAATCACCAGGATCCATGCCCTGTACTTTTGACTATCAGAATCAGTTTGCCAACAGCTCAGAGCCTTACATAAAACAAAGCTCTTATTAACTTGAAGGGTGTTTTCTGAACAACAGCTATAAAACTATAATTAGTATCATTACTGACTGAATGTTATCCTCAGTGATTTATCAAAAAATGAAGAAGTTACAGAAAGTTGGGCATTTAGCATGTACAGTAAGGCTCTAAGCTCTTATTAATCTGCTTCTTGTAGTTAAGGGTACAGGGTTTGACTCTTTCTAGCTCCATTTGCCTGCTGCATGACTACTTAACCAGACAGTGCTCCTGGTACTTG